>NC_061078.1:4707841-4909716 GCF_021917145.1 Hypomesus transpacificus | reverse complement strand
CAGGCAGCGAGAACAGGCTGCGCTCCACCAGTCCCCCAACAGCCCACGAGATCCCAGGCAATTCACACTCCCCCCCCCCCTCTTCCCCCCCCCCCCCCCCCCCCCCTCATTGTCCCTTCCTCTTTCTCACCACGTTCGAGCTGTGCAGAGCTGTCCTGTTGGAGCACATTGTGGATCGAGTTTCAATCTCCCAGCCTCATATCTGTCAGACAGATCAGGGCCGAGGTACTCTGTACTCTGTTATCAAAGGGCATACCTGACTGCTTCCACACATGTTCAACTGATGGGTTCTACAGGCCGTGATCGTCCAAAGGCTTTGTGTCTGTGTGCGTAGTCTGCATCGCATGCCGATTAGAATGTCCGAGTGGACATCACAGTGACCATGTGTGTTTGCACATTTAAGTTGGTTAACAAGCAAAATACATTTACACAGACCAGACCTACTAGAGGGACTGTCTTGCCCAGGCAACTCCAAGAGTTATTGGGCAGCAGTCTGAGATGAAAGCGGGAGGTCGTGTCCAGGGCTATGATTACCCGTTTCAATGAGCGCCCCTGCTGCTTCCTGGTCCAGGATATGAAAATGTCCCCGAAAGCCCAATCTGTCAGATGCCCGGTTCCCTCACAGGGTCCCCCTTAAAACCTGGTGTGTCACAACAGAGACCATGGCCAGGAGGACTCAAGTGATTTACCATGCTCCTAGGACCTGACAGTGGATTGAACAGTGGATCCAATACAAAAAGACATGCGCTCTCCCATAACTCATTTGGGTCAATCCTGTTAACCGGTGCCTTTTGGACCTGGTAACTTCTGAAAACAAAATTATTTATTTTTCATGTTTTTAACATTTAATCAGGAAAGAGATATGTTTAACTGTTTGGAAAACATATTGGCCAAGCTCATGCACTTAAATCCTATAATTATGGGCATTTCGTTCAGACATGGACCATTACATTATTCCACCCTGTTAAGACATATGAATAACAATCACAAAGTTTAAAAAAATGTAAAGGCATAACAATATTTACCTTTTCTTGTCCATTATATGTCCCTTGTTGCAAATACATGACAAATATTGTATGCAACTTATTATGTTTACTACATTTTCTAACAATATTTCCACCCTGTTAGCTGTACACACCTAACAGGGTGGAACCTAAGAGGGGGGAATTTTGTTAACTATGTTAGCCCTAAGCTCTGTGAGTGATCATGATCTAGCTAGCATGAGACCCTACATGTATACAGCCTTTTAATTCTTATATAAAACCATATTTGAAATTGTAAAATGTTATTTATTTTCTTAACAAAGTAGCCTAACAGGGTGGAAATTTAAGGTTGTGACGAACAGGTTGACATTATGAAAACTTGGAAAAAAGATGAATCTGAAAGTTCATACTAACTTCAGTTGGCCAAGTTGAATTCCTGACACAGGAAATGATATAATTTCATGAACTTTGTGTCATGGGAAGTGTAGGCTATTTTCTTAAGAGGGAAAAAACTACAACCTAACAGGGGGTGGAACTTTTTTTGGGGGACACAAAGTAAATCCCCCCAAATAGGGTTAAAAATTTTTTTTTTTTTAATAAAAAAATATGTCTAAGTAGAAAGATTTTAACTTGGTCTACAACATAATGAGCAAATAATTTGAATATTTTATTATTTAATGACTGATATTTATTGTAAGAGTTGATCATTTGTGATGGGGACATGGCAAAACATGGGCAAAATTAACATGTGTACAAAATACAAAAGTGGTTAAAATACAAACTAATTGTCTTAAAGACACTTTTTGGTTATTTATATGATAAGGAAGACCTACACCTATAATTAAAGCCTTTTAGAATAAACATTTGTAACATTTTACAGCAATTATGAAGTAGGATTTCCTGGGGACATTAAAAGGCACCGGTTAACAGGGATTGACCCATTTTACCTGTATATACCCGTTTTGGGGGTGTATTATCTTATTATCTTACTGCATCTTATCTGAAGATGCAGTAAATATGCTGAAAATTAAGCGTTTTATCTTTGTGCGTGTGTGTGTTCTGAAAATGTTCTGAATTTCTTTTAGTTTTGCTTCCCATCCTGCTTCTCTGGTTGGTGACTGTAGTAGTAGAGAGGTTGTTGCCCTCCTCCCACTGGGAGTGGGGAGAGGCCAGGTGATAGATGAACGGACAGGTGATTGATGTCCCCACCCTGTACCATGACGTGGGGTATTAGAGGTGTCTGCCCGGGTGTGAAGGCCCTATGAAGTTCAGCTCCTCACCATGCCAGTGTGAAGGACCAGGACGTCTCACAAGGGCTGAATTGATAGTCCCTGCTCCCTGTGCACTACGGTTCATCCTTAATCCTCAAGGAGAGAGAGACAAAGGGAGAGAGAGAGGGTGATTGAGAGGGTGTTCGGAGGCTTATGTATGTTCCCACATCCTGGGCAGTCCTGGGTCTGGGTTTTTTTTACCCCCACATCTGGCTCTGGGGGGGGGGGCAGCAGGGGACCCCCTGGTCAGGAGGTTTACCCTGTGAGAGGAACTGCACTCTGCCCTCTGATCCTCCCCCTCATCTCTAACCCTGCTGAGAGAGTACCCCTAACACAACCTCAGGCCTTCGCTCCACAGGCTTACGACCAATTGGGTCTGGTTCTGCTTGTCCTTGTTCTTTGGGGCTGACCTCCCATGATAGATGGATGCACAACATCAGCAGCGTGAGACTGGGGTTCATAGTCACACCACTGTTGTGTCAACACGATGTCCTCTGTGTATGGGAGGAACAACACCCTGTTGGAAGGCTAGCCCCAAACCAAACACATGTTCTGGGTAACAGTTTGTTGGAGGGTTTGGTCTGGTCTGCTTCCCTGTGATGGGAATGAATAGGGAGGTCTGTCGTTTTAATTAAATCGATCTATTTTTGGAGTAATTGAAGAGTAACTTGGTGGAATGTGCCCTGTGAAAGTCATACACCTCATCATTTCCGAACCCTTGTCAGGGGAGAAGAGTACACTCAGGTAGAAACCTCCCTTCTGAAACGCAATTATCCTGAGTTTAGAATTGATGTATTAGTGCTCTGAGGCAGTCTGTTAAGACAGTGTCCTATTCAAGTTCTGGATTTCATTTGTTTTCAGAGTGGGGGTTTTCACTGTGGGCTGACTGGTAAAAGCACTTCATGCCTCAGGTGAGGGAAAGGAGATGATGCCTTCTCTGTTTGGAGTTAGTGGTGTGACTAAGTGAAGCATAAAGACAGGAGGGAATGTTGACAGTGTGTTCGGCATGGTGGATGCTGAACGTCTGTACTGGGCTAGCATGAGAGATGTCCTTCAGAATCTCAGGGGGGGGGGGTTGGGGATGTGTGTGCACATTTGATTTATTTTGTGAGCAATGGAGGATTTACTTGATGTTGTTTATCGGGAGGATGAGGGAGGAGGCAGGAGACGAAAAGAGTTATGGCCTAGAAATCCAATATTGGGGCAGGGCACTATGTGGAGACAGCAATGCCCACAGTCTATATATACATCCATTTAATCCAGAGCCATACTGGGGTGCCAAGCAGGTGGACTGGCGGAGGCATCAATCTTCAAGTTATCCTCACCAAGCAGATATGTGGAAGCCTTTGGAATGAGGCCATCATGAAGACACATTTCAAGAACCCACAAGACATAATTCAGTATGCCTAACACCAGCGTCATTCTAAAGAGCTTAACTCAAATGAAGGGGTTGAAAACTGGTTTTGATAGGTTTGATTTTTCCCACATCACAGCCTTGATAAATTTGTTGTTCATGTGGCAGGTATTGCAGCACGACATGTGCAGGCTCATATAATACACGCCAGGCTGTATATCCAGAAGATTAAGCTGTTTTCAGAGGTGACAGACATGGCTGGATCGGGTCCAGATCATTACATATTTGCAGGCAGAGCATTTTTCAACATGGTGGTCCTTGGAAACCCCCCCTCCCCCCTCTCTCTCTCTCTCTCTCTCTCTCTCTCTCTCTCTCTCTTTCTCTCTCTCTCTCTCTCTCTCTCTCGTCTCTCTCTCTCTCTCTCTCTCTCTCTCTTTCTCCTATCTCTCTCTATCTCCCCCCTCTCTCTCTCTCCCCCTTCTCCCCCCCCCCCTCTCTCTCTCTCTCTCTCTCTCTCTCTCTCTCTCTCTCTCTCTCTCTCTCTCCCCCCCCCCCCCCCCCCCCCCCTCTCTCTCTCTCTCTCTCTCTCGGGTTTTCTCTCCTTTGCCATGTTATCGTACCTGCATGGCTTTCAAGGATAAGGCAGGGGTCACAGGTTGTCTATTCTGACGTGTGATGAGGGGAAACAATATATGACATGTGGTGGCCTGCTTCCAGATCTCAGAAAGAGCAAAACTCTTAACTAGAGTTAGCAACTCAGGTCCTCCCTCCATCCCTCCTTTCCTGTTGACTGTCTCTGATGCAGCATTGGCAGAGCCACCATCTTGAAGGTGTGGCGTGTCGTCCTGGGGATTAGGCCTGTCTGTCAGTGACTGGCGCCTGCCTGTCTGGCCAGGACCTCCACTCGACCTTGGGCTCCCAGAGTGTGTGTGTGTGTGTGTGTGAGGAGACCCGATGCCAGTCTCCAATCTCTGCCCCCCCACATGAACCCCTTACATCCTAAGATCAACTCTGACATTCCACTCTGGCCCCTCCCAGTGTCAGACGGTGAGCTGCGCTGAAAGGCGACACGGTCTGGTTGGGTTGAGTTCTTTACAAGCCTCGCGGAGGTCGTAGGCTGGATCAACACGTAGCAGCCGTACCAAGGCAGACCGATGCTTCACTCCTGATGGAGATGGACTCTTGTCAGTCACTCGTTTCCTGGAAGAGGTTGATACTGTATGTCGTCGTTATCCTGGGAACTGGGTTTATTGGCCTGGGTTATTTGGGTTAGGGTTAGGTTCTCCCTGTGCTTATTAAAAACTCTGGAGGGGAAATAGATTTGTATAACAGTCCAGACTTACAGCCACTAATGGCTGAACCCCGAGCAGACTGGGGCCGTTCACTGTCAGATGATGGTGTATGTGCACACACACACGTGTGCAGACGCACACACACTCCCAGTCCTGGTGGAACAGCCGAAGAGACCCAGAGGGTAAAGTGAATGAGTGTTTTCAGCTCATTCAGGAGAGGGCTTCCATTCACAAGGATGTACTGCAGAGAGTGAGACAGGGAGACAGAAAGGCTCTCAGGATAGTGAGAGACAGACACCTCGAGGGGATAAGGTTTGGTATGTGGCCTTTAAGGTAGCATTAGTTTCATCCTTGTATAACTCACTCTTCTCTGTAACCATCCAAAAAGACTCTAGGGTTACCTACTTTGCGGTCCTTAGTCGAGGCCTCCCCTGGCTCCTTCTCTTCTCCTAACCCCCCCCCCCCCCCCCCCCTCCTCCCTGCACAACCAGAGCCTGATTCTAAAGGGTGTGAAATATGAATACCCTGATTAGTTTGTTATGAACTTCCCCGGTCGGCGTGGAGTAGCAGTCGACCTGGAGCCACCTGATCCCCGGTATGCCCAGGCCCCCGGGGTGTCAGCCGAGCGGCCTGGCCCTGCCCGGGGTCTTCAGGAGGGGGGATCGTGTCTCCCTGTGACTGGCCCCCTCTCCCCACTCTCACGGCTCCCTTATCAGGGAAGGGCACTTCCACCCCTGATCAGGGAGAATAGAAAGCAATTAGGCCGGGCTGGAACATCAATGGGACATTCAGACTGGCCTTGCTGGTGATTAAACCGTTATCTGGTCTGCCTAATGTCCCACTTTTTTTCCCAATTGTGTGTAAACAAAGGTGGTTTCGTGTTTAGGGAGGTCAGATCATCCGTGAAGCTTGGTATAAATGCCGGCCAGGAGGGGGAGATAAGTTGGAATGGTTGGCATCACTTACCTTGATAACTGACAGTGTGTGTGTGTGTGTGTGTTCCAGGCTCCTGGAGGCCGGGGGCTCCAGCGTACAGAGCCTGTCTCTCTCCGACAGCCACCTGGCAGAGCTGGACGGTGACACGCTGCGCCTGTTTGGCCCCGGGGCTCTGGAGGCCCTGGAGAGAGGCTGGGGGGTCCAGACAGCTGGGGCCGTCACGGTCATAACCTTCCGCTACATCCACTTTGACGCCATCGTGCCAACACTGCCACGCATAAGAGTCAAGTTCCCCAATTTAGCGGTGAGACACAGAACACAACCAGTGAGATTTGTCCCTTTGGGACCGTTCATAAGGAGGAGTGACTGATGGTGTGCTCCTCCCTCTCCTTGCAGCATCTCGTCTTCCTAGAGAGCAACCTCAGCCGTCTGCCCCAGCTGGCAGCGCTGGCCCAGGTGAGGCGTCTGGACCAGCTGACCATCCACCCCGAGGGCAACCCCGTGGTCAGCCTAGCGCTGTGGCGCTCCTTCCTCATCTACCGCCTGCACCACTTCAACTTGCAGAGGGTCAACGGGCTGGAGGTATAGGGACCGGGGGGGGGGGGGGGATTTTCAAAAATGTTTTTGTTTTTTAACAAGCAAGAAAATGGTGTATTCTATTGTGTATATATTCACATTGAAATTCAGACATTGACTTGAGCCCCAAAGCTGTATGGCTTACTTAAATAGTGTTGCAAGTAACCTAGACCCATGTCAGAATGTCAAAATGCAAAAACACAAGAATTAAAATTTTGGGACAAGGGAGGTCAAGTTCAGTTTGTGATGGTGAATTGGGCACTCCGGGACGGTGCTGGGACAGTGACGAAAAAAGTTAGTTGCGAGCCGTCAGTCTGGGGTCCGGGGGGTCCGGCTGGACAAGGGGCCAGGGGCCAGTACTGAGCGCATACCGTAAGTTGCAGTTGATGTGTGATGCTTTGATTGGTTTTATTTTAATAACATATTTATTTGTGTGTCTGCTCCAGGTGACCATGAATGACGTCATCACTGCCGAACGTTTGTTTGGGACGTTAGGCCACATCGCTGCCACAGAGACCCCTCGCTGTCGTCTGCTTCTACTGCTGGAGGAGTCCAGGTGAGCGACACACACCTCTATAGACACACACAGAACATTGTGCCCGAGGCCTGTGTGTGTATTTGTTTGTGAAGGTGCCAGTGTAACTATATAAGTGTGCCTAAGTGTGTGTGTGATTTGTTTGTGTGCCTGAGGGTGTGTGTGTATGTGAGAGAAGCCGGGTATGCAGGAGCCAGGGGAGTTAGGGTGGATACCTGGCACAAACACACACACACTGTACACAATCCTCCCTGTAGCCAAAAGCTCTTCGCTAAAAATTGCTCATGGTCACTGAAGCACAACCAAGCAAAGTGAAACATGCAGTTGAAGCAGCTCAGAGACCACCTAGTTGCAGACTGGCTGCCCCCAGTGCTCTAACAGAACACTGAGTGAACAACGTTGACAACTGGCAAACACGCTGCCACTCAGCCCTGGTGTTCACTTCCTGTCCCCCCTGCGCCGCCCCTCAGCCCTGGCGTTCACTTCCTGTCCCCCCTGCGCCGCCCCTCAGCCCTGGCGTTCACTTCCTGTCCCCCCTGCGGCGCCCCTCAGCCCTGGCGTTCACTTCCTGTCCTCCCTGCGCCGCCCCTCAGCCCTGGCGTTCACTTCCTGTCCTCCCTGCGCCGCCCCTCAGCCCTGGCGTTCACTTCCTGTCCCCCCTGCGCCGCCCCTCAGCCCTGGCGTTCACTTCCTGTCCTCCCACTCGGCGATGAAGAACACACAACAGCTCTGAGGGGATGATTGTTTTCAGATCAGTAGTGAAATCACAGTGACTTCAGATAATTTTGTCCGATCCCTGTTTGTTTCAAGAAAATAGCTTTGCCCTCTCAGGAAGGGTTTGTTGCATATGAACGTGACCCCGTGTTGATTTTCGATATGGGTATGGACAGGTGCTGTATCGCAGGCTTCAGCATGAATCTGATGACTCAGCTCCATTCGTGCAGATTGTTCTGTAGTTGTTCACCCAGGTGGCTGGAATGCACTTAACATTTCTTTCTGTTTTTGAATAGGACATTTCGGATCAATGAAAACCCTAGTTTCTCCTTGAGCAGACTTCTCAAATGTATTGATGTCGTCCAGACTGAGTAGCCACCCCTTCCATGTTGATTTGATTCAGAAACATCTGTCAGTGTATGAAGCCTGTATCAACTCTTCCCCCTTCGTAAAAAAAAAAAAAAGTACTCTCTGACAAACTCCCACTGCAGCCACAGAAGTCAGGAGAACCTCCTGAGAGCTGGAGAATGTCGTTTTTGGATGTGATATTGTAGTTCTCTGAGGGAGGTTGAAGATCTAGTCCAGACATGTAGAACCCTGAGTTATGGATGGAACCGTCGTGTTTAGGTGTGGACACTTCCACAAGGGACCATGTAATCACATGGTCCTAACTTTGACTGTACACAGGACTGAACCACCTCCGCATGAGTTCGGTTTAATTTACTTGCTCTCACTGATAGCAAGACAGGTCTGTTTGGTGGATACACACCCTAGTCAGTGGATTCATCTTGGGCATACTATTCCTATCTCTCTCTTTCTCTCTCTCTCTCACCACAAACAGGTATTTTAGCCTCCAGCCTCCCAAAATGCCTGTTTTAGAGTTCAGGCTGCAGCAGCAGCTACATGTTGGAGCAGTGCTGTAATCCAGGAGATTAATAATGAAAGACAAGATAGTAGCGTCTGATGTAAAAACATCCTTTAATAATGTTTCTCCTCTCCTGTACATCTGTATCAACCTTTCCCTCCTCCCAAGGATGAAGCTTAACACATGGGCTGTGTGGGGGTGGGGGTCCGAGGGCACTAACTAATCTGGTTTTTATCAAGATATTGTTCTTGTGACAGTTTTATCACTCCCAAGTCATTTCTGTAGGTGTTACTTTATGGGCTTCCTTGGAATCGTATTTAGTATCCAGTTTTGACAAATGTCTTAATGCAGCATGAGTCAGTGCAATTATCATGCCTCTGAGCTTGAAGTGTGGTACTTTGTTAAAAGTAATATTGATGCCTACATGAGCAATGGCACTGCTCTCGGCATGGTTATCAGATGTCTAGATGGTCTAGCTGAAACTGGTAATCCCCATGTGTTCACTCCACCACCCACAGTTCCACTTTCCCTCCGTCTTACTTACTATCTCTGCATCCTTCCCCATTTCTCCCTCTCCCCAACCCTTGGCCTGCCTCTCTCTCTCTCTCCCCTCTCTCTCTCTCTCTCTCTCTCTCTCTCTCTCTCTCTCTCTCTCTCTCTCTCTCTCTCTCTCTCTCTCTCTCTCTCTCTCTTTCCATCTCCCTCTCAACCCCCTCCGTAGGAAGCGTCAGCTGCAGTTCCTGCTGGACGGCCGTGGGCGCCGGGCGGGCCTCAGCCCTGAGGAGCTGAGAGAGAACGGCAGGCTTCTGGGGGAGGGCCTGAGCAGAGCGCTCTTCAACTACCCCAGCCGAGATTGCAGCGCAGAGAGTCCCGAGGTCAGTCCAGACACACACACACACACTAGTACACACAGCAGTAGTATAAAGTACGGGTTTACCGTGTGTGACGTGGTGGAGGAGATGTAACCACCCGCTGCCCTCCCTCTCCTCAGGAGGGCGGTGTGGAGTCATCGGAGCGCAGCGCTGTGGCGGAGCAGTACCTGCGTGAGCTGGTCCAGAGGGCCTCTGACACCAACCTGAAGGGCGAGGCCCTCCACAAGCTGTGGCCCTCAATGTTCACAGACATGGTGAGGGACTGCGTGCTGGAGATGAAGGACCAGCCAGCCTTCCGCCAGGCCTCCCTCGCTAGGCTCTCCCAGAGCAAGTGAGGGGAGGGTGGGATTAGGGCGCCCAGGAAGACAGGCCTCTTCCATGCAGACCCACAGCTGTCCCGCATACAGATCCATCTGGAGCACTTAACTCTAGCGCAGTCTCACTCTCCCCCTCCGTTGTACTACGTCTAACCTCTCGTTAACCCCTCTAACTTCAATATTCCCCGATCAAGTCTTTAGAAATGTCTTGAAGGTTTTTTCCGAAACTGAACTTCTGTCTTCTGGAGATGGACTTCTGGAGATGGACTTGTCGTTGAGGCCCCTCGTGACAGAAACCTCACGGTTGAATGTACATGTTCACAGAAGTGACTACTATATCAATGTCTGTTCTTAGTTTGTTCCCATGTAAACTGTCTTGCAGTTCAGAATGGTCCGACCGGCTGAAAGACTTTGTGACTGGCCATTGTGTGTGTGTGTGTGTGCGCGCGCATCGCCACCCTTAAGGAACACTCTCTGCACTTTAAGATGACTTCTGTTAGCTTTCAAAACGAAAGACTCTCCTCACCATCATCTCCAGCAGAAGGTGACTGTAACTGGTCTCTCATTGAGACTAGAATGTTTGTTTTGGTCTTACGTTATCCTCTCCCATGTCACTCTCTGTCACACTCTCTTGCCTGGGCGGGCGTGGTGCGAAGCTGGCGTGACACGAAGGGCACAAATGACACGTTTTCTTTGAGGACCGTTTATTTTCTGTAACGTCCTTAGTATTAAAATATTCCCTAACGCTAATGTTTTCTATATATGATTTGGCTGTTTATTGACTCTGCAGGGGGAAAAGAGCAATTATCTCGACACAGCAAAGGAAGAGGCTCCCAGAGGTGTCTTTCATCTTTTGGTTTGTTTTTCTCATAAAAAAATAAGCATCAATACACAACATCTATGTTAAGTCTTCTGGTGCTCCCAGGGAAGGATGCTATCTTATCTAACACTTATCCAGGCTGACAGTCCAACCGGAGGCGCAGTTATATTTGGGTCCACCTCTCGAGTACACTGTAGCACTCCAGTTTAACCCCTCTTGCTACCTCTCGACTCCTTTGATTATCTTTGACATTATCTTTTGATGTTCCCTCCCAGCTCTGCACAACATCACAGGTGATCTGGAGCTGAGCTTATGCTATGAGACAGGAGCTCTCCCTCTGCATGTTGTGCCATGCTCAGGAAGGTCCAGGGCTTGCTCAGGGTCCTGTGGGCTGGAATGTCCCTGTAGGCATAGTGAGAGCATACAGTACCTGGGGCCCGTTCCATTCCGGAGAGGAATTTCCTTGTACAGTAAGTGCTCTTTTTCAGATCCCTTCCCAGATCTGATTATAGGGATTGGGATTGGGTAATTGCCATGGTAGATACACCAAGGAGTAGGTGGGCAGAGCCATGTCTGAGGTCTGGGAAGGATATTGAACAAGGGTTTGTTTAGGAATGGAATTCAGCCCTGTACTGTACTTGCTGCACCTCACTCATCCAGCTCTCCCTGCTCACCTCACACCCCTCTCTCACCACCCCCCCCCCAAAAAAAGAGGCCCCAACTAGCACACACACAGTCAGTCAAGAATTACCAAGATGTCCAACATCAACTGCAGCCTTCTGTAGCCTTAAGGAGGAGTGGTGAAAAGGGAATCTGGATGTGTCTAAGAGAATAGTGACGGGTCAGTATTAGAGGTACCCCAAAGGTTTTCCCTGGAATGCTAAATGCCCAACTGGGACTCAAAGTGCACTGTAAGCTCCAGGCACCCAGTCATTTCTCCACAGCCCTGGCTCCTCCATAACTGCCTTACTCAGAGGTAAAAACGCAGTTAGTAACTGGAGCTGTCAAACACTTTTGACATTTGCTGTTATTGCATATTTACACAGTACAGAGCGATTTATATCTGCTAAGTTCTAATAAGAGCAAGAAAGGGCAGTGCCTTGTTTGTTTCCCTTATCGACGGGTACGTTTACATTTTGACATTAATTACATGTCATTCATTGTGCAGACGCTGTTATCCAGAGTGACATACAATCGTGCGGATAGAATGTACAGTTGCAAATCAAAGATCAGAAGTGCGCAGTTCTAATAGTATTTCAGTGATAAAAGTCAAGGAACAGTCTGTATTTACCAGGCACAGTGCAAAATAATCACATCTCAGCGAAGTAAAGATGTGGTAATGATAAGGTAGCGTGATAATGACTGAAAAATGCGCAACTATTTCAATACCATACCAACTTGCAATCACTCAAATGGCAGGAGGTTGGTTGTCGCCCCAAAGCTCTTGTCTGAGACATGCAAACAAACACACGGCATGACAAGTGACAGCACGCTCAGAAGAGAGAGAAGAAGAAGAAGAAGAGAGAAAAGAAGGAAGTATCTCTTGGCGTGTGGGGTGTTAAGAGATGCTGCCAGGGCCCGTGTTCCCAGGGCTGGAGCTGGGAAGGGACCAACCAGCAGAAGTCCATCATGAGGCCCATACGACTTAATGAGTTACAACTAGTAACTGTGTCTGAATGCTGGACAGACTTTTACTCTGACAGAGTACTTGTTCCCTGCCAACCGTAAAGACCAGAAGGGCGTGAGAACTACAATTCCTAACGTGAAGTCCGTTCTGAGAGTTCAGAACTCTGGGACAGACGGACCCGGCTGAATTCAGAAAATAAAACAAAGGATGACCACAGAGAAATCTACCAAGAAACATCTTGAAAAGACACATTGGGAACTGGAGCGTCTCGCGAAGCAAACTCTTACAAAGTTTCTATTTCTGTAAGGTTCCCTGTTAACACTGCAGGATACAAGCAAAACAGCAGGGGTGTTTGCAGTATCGCAGACCTACATAGTATCTGTCATGTCAAAAGGTTTAATTAATGTTGTGACCTGAGAATATCATTCCATGTAGGGACAACCGTCAGGGAAGAATATGCCCTCTAATCTGCTTGATCCCTTCATACCGGCTAGAGAAGAGAAAGCCCCAAGGAACACCAACTGCTCAAATCAACGGGAGTTGGGAGCACTTTTGAATGATTATTACACTCACAAATAATGATTCAGCCCTCTGAGGAGCCGTTAGAAAGGCCGAGGGGTGCTGAAGACGCAATTGTGTTTTTTTTACTGTTGATTGTTCTTCTACAAGTACAGTCTTGCACTTTTTGAGGCTCATGTTGTTTTAATTTGTAACTTGTATAACTGCATGCTCTTATGGGTCTTCCCTTTGGCACTTGTTTAGTTTTCACAATGTATGCTTCATGTTTTGGCTGCTTGCAATGTTTGGGACTACCTCGTTGTTATGATCAGTGACCTATGCTCTTTTGTAAAGCTCTCTCTTGAAGTCGCTTTGGGTAAAAGTGTCTGCTAAATGCATAAATGTAAATGTAAATTGTGATCACCAAGAGTTAACACACACTCTGTCTTCGGGTGTCGGGCAATACTTATGACTCAAACATGTCCTGAATATCACTGTAGACTAATGACAAAGGCTTTATTCTACTAAAGACCAAAGAGAAGTACAAGACTAGCAATGTATGTGGTATTTAAGTCGCTTTTGTAGATACTTTAAACAAATAAACCCTATGACAGCCAATTCATTCATTCATGAACTCAATTAATCAAAGAAATGTCACCAGGCTTTACATTTCCATGGCAATATTTATGTTCTGTTCTCTTACTGACAGAATGATATCATTTGAGTGATACACAGAAAGGCTTATGCAAGTCCCCCATTGTGCTGGTTTCATATAGAATTCCATGTATTGATGGACCACAGCACTAGCACATAGTCTGGTTTGTGTTGTTGTTTACTTGCAAGCATGACACAGATACAACGTGACAGAACGGTAAACAAACATACTCGTTTGGCTGTTAGGCCAAAGAAGCAAAGACGCTATGGTTACCATATAGGTTCACTCAGTGACATCTCAATGTAATGTAGGTTTTTACTGTAATGTTGTTTTTGTTTATGGTTATCGTAAGACGTTACGGTGAAGTGTTAACAGAGTAAGTGATAGCAGATGGACAAAATGTTGGTGTTCCATAAAGTGGTGTAAAGCTTAGGAAGCAGCTGTTGACCCGAGGGGATAAGTAGTGTTGCTTGTGTGTGTTTGTGAATGTGAGTGATTGTGATTGTGTGCATGCCTGTGTGCTGGCTTAGGAAAACACCTGCCACCACTGAACAGTCCACCAGTCTGGACCTCAGGCTCTGTCGGCTCCACCTCACAGGGCAGAGTGTTGCTTTCTCTTCTGAACGAGCTCAGCACATTGTTTATTGTGAGCTGTCGTCTGATGACAGGACCATGCACATTTTTGTGTGATGACCCGGAGCCGGTTCAAGGCGGTTCATTTTTCCAGACCTGGTCTTGTAGGGTTTGAATGGGTCATCCGGAACAATAGTTCATTAAGATGCTTTAATTGGAGTGCGGTCACCCGTGAACTTGGTTGTGGAAACATGGGGGTTAAAGGCAGAATCCTGACAACCTCAACATGGTCCCACCATTGATTACCATCCACAGGACTGACAACAATGACACAGTGAAGGAAGCGCTACGATGGAAATGATTATGGGGGCCAGCACCTTTACACACACACATACAACCACAAAGAGATGTGTGTGTCATACAGTACACACACACACACAGTACCAGCCTATGAACAAGCTTTGTATGCTTGCCCAACCAAGCAGAACACCAATGAATCCCTTCAAATTGGGCAAATGTACAAACCAAAGACAAAAATGGGATGGGTTTTCCTGACGATATGTTTTATTTACTTTATGGAGCGAGACTTCTGATTGACACACACAGCTCTCCTCTCACAAAATCAGGCCTGACCAGAATTAGAATACCCATTTTAGACCAGTATTTTACTTTATTACAACTAGTCTTTTTCGTTTGTACTGCAGTTCATTATTTATGATGACACAACCATTTGAATGAATAATTGTTAAAAGTTGTAAATACACTATTCTTCTATTCCCTGGCCTTACTCCTTGTGAGTGATGGACCGGTGCAGTTGGGTTTTGTCTTTGACGTTGGTATTGGTTTAAGCTGTGACAAATCATTAGCCTGTGTAGATAATGTGTTAGCATGTGTTGGTTGCGGTTGCTAAGCCTATGGCACTCTTCAGTGACGGCAGTAAAAAGCCTTGTGGCTGGGAAGCATGTAACAGCATGCCTCCTCTGTAGTCATGGTGAAATGTCATGGTCCATATTTCAGAAGGGTGAGGACGGTAGTGACCACCCAGGACAAAGCTTTTCAGAGGTTATATAGGACAACTTGAATACAGGAAGGTCCCAGACCAGGGTAGGGCTACTGTAGTCTATTTGGTTTATTAAATCAGCCCCTACACTACTCTATCTATAACTCTCTTTCTCTGTCACTCACTTACTGTCCCACTCTCTAGCTCTCTCTTTTCTCTCTCTCTGTATACCTCAATCCCTCTCTCTCTCTCTCTCTCTCTCACTATTTCTTTGTCTATTTTACTCTTTACATTCCACCATCTGCCTGTTTACTGTTCTCTGGATTACACACACACATACACACACACTTACTTAAAGACATTACTTCCAGACATTGTCCCTGCTGCATGGTATATCATGCATATGGCATAGGGACAACAGGGGGCGCAGCAAGCTGTCTACCTCTATGACGTTCCCATGGACTTCATTCACCAGTGTTACTGTGTTGCAGGACGGTCGAGTGGACGGTGTATAGGATAACATCCATGATGACCAGTGAGCAGTTTCTGCAGAGGCAGTCAAGCATGTGGACATGAACAGAAGTTTTGATACGGATTCATTGTTTCGGTGGGAGTTCATTTTAACTCAAGGACTTCAAGTTACTTTCGGATTATGAGGATACCTTGTGCGTTTGTTTATGAATCTCACGGGGCTGAAGTCTTAATACCTTTGAGGAGACATATTGCATCGCACACTTGATAAAAAGTAACAGGTTGACATACGCATTTAGTTTTTCAAGGTAGGAAATAAATCATTATTTCCCCAATATTTGCATGGCAAAAAATAATAGATAAAAAAACACATTTACAGTTATTGACTATATAGCAAAAACACTTATTTATTCTTCATTCAACTGCGTCTTTAGCCCTTAGTAAAAAAAAATAGCGGCCAAACCCTTAACAATGTTAGCAAATGTTAATCGAGCGTTCGCCCTTTCATACAGGTGGCGGTACAAGATCCTTTACTCAGAATTGTATCGACCAGCAATATTTTATTTCACTTTTCACTACAGTTGTTTATCTGTCCGGCAGGCCAGGTTGTGATAAGCTTCAGAAATGTTCAACAAATGTTGTTGGCAAGCCCAACAACGTCAAAGATTGCTTCTAATTGTACTGCATTTCCATAGTAGAGAGTGGAATGAGTTTGTTTTTCCATCTACATAAAAAATATTATTCAATCTATAATTAATAAGTTAGAAAATTGCTAACTTAATTTATGATTAATCTATTCGGAACAACTCGGAACGCGGCTAACTTAGTGCCAATGATTGGTTTTAATGTCAGGATGCGCGTTTTAAAAGGCTTGCCTATGTTTCCATCAGGTTTTTTTTTTGTGAGAGAGAACGCAAGATCGAGGATTTTACCGGTGAGGGAGGAGGCTGCAGACCTGCTGTCTCTGAGCGGTGTAACGTTTCGGCAGGGGGACAGTTCAGTCGTTTATTCGAGCCTGGGGGTCAGGGGTCAACTCACATGGTCAAGTCGACAGCAGTCAGGGTCGTGGGGATACACTCTAATATGGGCTAAGGCTCTAGTTGTAGCTGTGAGCTGATCATTCATGGCTCAGCTTACTTATGCTTTATGCTGCAAATACAACTTTTATCTTCCCTGCAGAAGCTAGAGAAGCATTAGGAGCATGTGTGGAGTGTGTGTCTGGAGCCTCAGGTACAGTCAATATATCCTACCCCACAACACATTATCTCAATAGTATATGTTTGTACAACAGTTTACTAAGTGTTCATTATGTTGCCCAAGATGCATATTTATATATTGCATTTAAATGTCAGAGTAAACCCCTTGTGTATTAGAGCTGGTTCTCTCTGCTCCACACAGAGTCTCCATACTCCTGCTCTTTAGGCTATACACACTGGACTGCCAGCTTGCAACAGACCACAGAAAGGTGAGTTGATGATTTGATTTAGTGTGTGTGAGTGTGTGTATGTGTGTTTTCCTGGGAATTGAGCGACAGTTGGGGTTGCAGGGGGCACATTGTCTATGTTCTAGCATGTGGGGTCTGTTTGATGTCCTTGGGCTCACTGGGAGAGACCTCCCCAGAGTGTTTGCAGGCTGAGTGTCACTTTCTACTTTCAGCTTCATCCAGTGGTTGGCACAGACACAAGGCTCACTGAACTCGAACCCAAACTAGGCATAATCGCGCCTTCCGATTTGAACTCTGACAGTTAGAGCGCTCAGCTCCCAGAGGGAGCATAATCCTTTTTAACTTTGCGGAAAAGTTTATAGGGTCTGCTAGCGACAGTGTTATTGTTAAACCACAAAGCCGCTAAGTACTGTACAACACAGCCTATCCCTGTATGCATGTTAACAAGCAATCAGTCAGTGAGGATGCCTGAGGGAAATGTGACCTGAGTGTAAATCTGTTGGCTGGCGAGGGAACAGCAGTGAAAAGCCCTCTGGGTAGCAGAGGGGAAGACACAGGGGTCATGCCAGCTGTCAGTAAGCCTCCCCATGATCCCCGGAGCTATGAGGAGGAGCAGGGCCGGGAGGGAGGGCGGGGGCAGACCGAAAACAGAGGACAGACAGATGAACGATTAACCAAACATTTACAACCATAGCTTGTGGGTTGAACTGAGGGTCGGAGGCGGGCATGGCTATGGGCATTCCACTTCCAGAGAGAGTTTGTCAGGGTTGGCCTCGTGCGTTTCCAGGAGTCCAGCTGTTTGACCCTCGACTGACCCCGGAATGACAGTGGAGTTGAGTTACAAAGGCCGCAGTAGGAGGTGGGGGGGCGGGCCTGAGGGCTCTCTGAATAGACCCATGCTGCTGAGTGACAGGAAGGGGGGCGCTCTGCCAACTCTCCCCACCGCTTATGTATTCTCTTACCATCTTCTAAAAGCCAAAGACAGCTGAGCTAAGCCTTTGGTGTGTTTCGTGTGTTTAGCTCAAAGAGGTTGGCATCAATGGAGACAAAGTGCTTCTTAAAGTGTAGGATTTCCATGAGGGTCCACGGGCAAAGCCATTTGGCACAGGAGGTGGGTTGGCACCGGGCTGGCACTTGCTGGGTCCTCAGACAGAGAGAGCAGTGATCGCCGCTAATATGTTTCTGGCTCAAAGTCACAAAGAGGGATAAAGTCAACAGTGGGGAATGCAGGTAGCCAATAGGGGGTGTTGGAAGAAACAGACTGCTACTATCAGCCAAATCTGGGCTTTATCCCCCTTGAATACAGGCCCATCTCATTCTCAGGGGGGTGAAAAACTATTTCCAAACACATGAGGTCATTGGCTCTAGTCCTTTTAGCGGGTTAGGTCTAGGTAGCCTCTGACTGAGCAATGGATGTTATCCCTGCCTTCCCTGTTGTGTCTGAGACCTCTTTCCACGCTGTGTGTGTTTTAGGATGCTAACTCAGGACATTGTGTGTCGATGCAGGTCCCTCAGAGGGCAGAGACCCACCAAGGAGCTGTAGCCGGGCAGGGAGGGGTCCGGGGCTCCTGGGGGGCATGGGGGTCGTGGACCTCCTGCTCACGGACTTGTGGAGGAGGGGTGCAGGAGCAGACACGGCCATGCCTGCCCTTGTACACCCCCTCGCTGGCCTCCTCCTACCCCTCCAGACCTGGGGTCTACCCACAGCACCCGGGACATGTGGTGTCCGCCTTGCGCCCCTCCGTTCCCCTGCATCGTGAGGCAGGGAGACCCCCCAGCTCCAACAGTAGCAGACGAGGGGAGCTTAGGAGTCCACAGAGAGAGAGGGAAGCTCGGCCTGGTCGCAGGTACTGTACCCCTCACGTGGTGGGCTGGGTCTGGGCCTGGTTTGAGGGCCCTGCATGCTGAGCAGTTTTAAAAGTGGTTCAGTGGAACCCCATGGTCTGTTTGACTGCCCTATAGGGTAACGCTATTCTGTTATATATGGAGTCAATAGTCTGACTTGTGTTTGGCAGGTTTGTGACCTCCTTCCTACTAAAAAGACTTTAAATAAATAGCGCTGACAGTTGAGTAATGGGGGATGTTGGTACTGGAATCCAAGCAGCTAAACAACAACAAAGCTCAGTGCTTTTTGCCACAGACTCCCAACCGCTTCTAAGGAGTCATGTTCCTGGAGAGGATTTGTAATGGTGCTGAAAGACTTTAAAAAGAAATATCTCTTTCATAGAGCGTTTGTGTGTGTGTGTTTTGCTTGTTTGTTTAGGAGGGGCAGTGACAGCCCAATCGTTCCAGGGAGGTACGGATATGGCAGGATGCCATATGTAGTTTCCCTTCAGACGGACACAGGCCAGGCGTCCGAGGGGGCACGCTCACACCGACAAAGACGCGCTCCGCTCCCTGACCCCAACTACCCCACTTCCCGACACACAGGCCACAGGTCCTCCAATTGGCAGCACTACAACAACCCCAACATCCACAGCCCAACCCACCATCAGCCCCCAGCCCCCCAGCCCAGAACCAACCCAGTCTGGGCCCCATTGTACCAGCCGGGCTCCGCACACCATCCCCAGCAGCCCCAGCAGCCCCAGCAGCCCCAGCAGCCCCAGCAGCCCCAGCAGCCCCAGGCCGGGCAGGGTCGGTACCCAGCCAGCCAGGCCCCAGCACCTCTGACACCCCCAGATAGACCCTACAACCCCCTTCCCACCTCCTCCTGCATTGGGGAGCACAGCCAGTACAGGATTTGCAACACCAATGTAAGACATGACCTCATGACTCATTTCAACTGATTAGTCACAACTCGACATGATCTGGAAACACAACCCTTTCTCTGGGACTTACTTAGCTTTCTCCCTATGCGTGCGTCTGTGTCTGTCTGTCTATCTGTCTGTTCAACGGCCCACACACCGTGTTTTTGTGTGTGTCCATCCCAGGCCTGCCCCCCAGCGAGCAGACACATCCGGGCTGTGCAGTGTTCCTCCTACAACAGCCAGCCATTCATGGGGCGCCTGTACGAATGGGAACCCTTCAACGAAGGTAGGGCTACTCTCCTGTCTCCCTCCCAGTCTTCTCTGACAGTGACTACCCTTGCCTCCGTTCAACTCATCCCACCTAGGTGTGGTGACGTAAGCACCATACTATGTCACCTGTCGGAGGCACCGTGATGTATCCCTGTCTTATTGACCTGCCAGGGTTCTGTCGAGAGATTTAGGTGTCTCGGGTATCCAAGCAACAGTCAAAACACACAATGACATATTGTTTCTTTTCAATGATGCTTTGCCCAAAAAGAAATGTTTGCCAAATGAATGTCTGTCAGAAGATTTGACTTTTTGATCCCGTCTGTAGTCATGGGTTGCTGGCATGTACAGATCAACACATCAAGTTAATGAAGTTAAAATACCTCTGCCTTTATTTATGAGGTCAGCGACAGTTCAGTGATACCTATCTCAAACTCTCAAAAATGGAATTACAAGTGTTTAAGCAATGTCTGGACATCTGAGCTGATTGACTGTACAAGAAATTCACTCTGTGACATGCCAACTCCTACAGACACACATTCCTGGAGGATATTGTTGTCTCTTACACACCACTGAGATGAGGGGCTCTAATAGGCACTAATTGATGACTTTGGAGGAGCAGAGCAACCTTCTTCCCTCGCTCTGTGAGGATTTACAAGGTATTATCTTAGCTCTGGCAAGTGCAGCTCCCCTAAGATTGCCTATCCACAGGCATTACCTTTTACCACAAGTCATTACATGGCATACCGCAAATATACTCAGACAAGTGATTTAGCCACCACAGCTAATCTCAGGGCAACCTGCTGTTATGTAAACACAACATGAGTTTGGCTCTTTACAGAGCACGGTTATGAAGCAGCTTTGTACTAAATTGAAGAAAAGAAGCACTCGAAGATTAATTTATTTTAGAGAATGGTAAAAACTTCCCTCACTACTACACAGTTCCTAGTCTCATGGTGTGACATGGCCTCAGACGACTTTTTCTCTTGAATGTGACATTTGTTCTGTGCTGCCCCCTCATGGCGTGGAGGATGTGTGGTTGTTGATAAATGGCTTGACCTACAGTATTCCCTCTCTCTGTACAGTATGTGAAATATACTTGATTCAAACAGGGTTTTCTCACCCTTGCTCTAAACTCTTGATTTCTGTTTATCTTCCATCCTTATGTCACAGTTCCTGGAGACCAGCACTGTGAACTCAACTGTCGGGCCATTGGGTTTCGATTCTATGTGCGGCAGTCGGACCGGGTCATTGACGGGACCCCATGTGGCCAGAACGACTCATCCTTGTGTGTGGCAGGGCTGTGCCAGGTAGGACTCACCACCTGAGGGCATCCAAACCATCATTACATGTAACTTTCTAGTTTTCAATGCTTTTTACCATTGATATCAACTGATGCTGGAAGATGCTTGTTAGAAATGCAGTTCTGGTCATGTACTGCAGGGGGCAGCAGTGTATAGAGTGTGTCCAGGCCAGCGTGCCAAGTTGACAGGATCTCTTTCTTTGAGACATAGGATCTCTTTCTTTGAGACATAGGATCTCTATGACATAAAATATTTGTGCTAGACAGACAGCCAGATGTATGTATGTTTTGACCTCATATTTGATGCACAACACTAAACCCTCACCCGTATCCAGACTTGGAAAGACATGAGTCCTTCTGTGACCCAGTACATTGCTGTTGACTGGATAAGTGATTAGTGAGGGGAATACAGTATGGTGGTATTTTCAGTTGGATTTGAATCTTAGACATTTGACTGTGTTTTTTTTCTCTTTTGATTCAGTGCCATGATTGTGAATGAACTCTGTCCAAGTATGCGCTAAGAACGTTTTCGAGCCCCCTTTTCCTCCCAGTTGATTGTACTGATCTTCCTCTGCTTGCCACTCTTGTTTCCCATGCATTGTAATCTACCAGAGATTTAGTCCATATTAAGATTTAATCAAGATAGAGTCCCTCTGATCTCATATTAGCCTTTTTTAAATTTCCACTGCTAATACCGTTGAAATTATGATTTGTCATGGGCGGGGGGGGGGGGGGGGGGGGGGGGGGGGGGGTGTTCTCATTGGACTCTAACCCTGTAGGTGGGAGGAACTGGAGCAGCCAACGTGTGTTTGTCCTTATGTCTCCTGCAGTCCCTAACCTGGTTTGACCACGTCCCAGAAGCTGAGCTTCAGCACAAGAGACATCACCAAGACAACAGACGACCTCAGTCCTCATGTCTAGGTGTTCTCTCAGGGAATCCTACAGGTCGGGGCACATCCCATAGTAGCAGACTAGCAGGGAGATTGTGTCAGAAAGTATGCTGGAAAACACAAACTGACTGGATGCTCTCTCCGAAACATCTGCTTCTCATACCTTGGCCCTCATTTGCTGTGAAAGGAAAAATAAATCTAACTTTTATTGTTATCTAAGCTTTTGCGGACAGTGCCTGAACACAGTTCCTGTGTTTGTTCGATGTTGAATCTGTTGTGTTGCTGTTTTTTCTGTGAAGCCTCGTGAGCTGACTCCGAGCTGTACTGTAGATATGTGTTCTGCAGAAACGTGGACTGTAGTACTGTATGTATTTACTGTAGCTGTGTGTGTATTGTACTGTGGAGCTGCAGTGTGGTTCTGCCTGGCCAGGCCCTGCCTGTTTCCTGTGACTGGGTCCTGCAATACACAAAACAGACTTGCACTGAGTGGGCTGTGTAAGTAAGCACATGGGCTTCATCATGGTAGAGTGTATGTGTGTAAGAGTGTATGTGTTTAAGAGTGTATGTGTGTAAGAGTGTATGTGTGTAAGAGTGAAGAGATGTGGTGCTGGAAGCAATCATAACCTTCATGCAAATGGCCCGTATAATGTAGGAGGAGGTGTGTTTATTTAGGAACACACACACACACACACCTGGCATATTGCCCAACCTTACATCTGTAGCTCTATTCTATGCTCACCATAGGCCCCGGACACACTACACGCTTAACCAGGCCAAAGGCTGCTAGTTCCCTGAGCTTCATTTGCTGATCAGCCAGCCACTGCCAGTTTGACCTTTGACCTGGGATACCACCGCGTGCCTCTCTCCTTTCTGATTCTGACGCACACAGAGCCTCAACTCAATACCGGAGTACCAGCACACGTCACTCAGGTTTTATGGTTCCACAAGGATGCAGACATTCAAGGCTTACTAGTCTCGGCCAGGGTTTATGGCCTTATTAAGTGAAACAGTAGTGAGTTGTTGAAATTAATCGAATTACAAGAAAAAAATACTTAACGTCTCATTTACAAGCGGCCCTAGATTGTGTGTAAAAAAGGATTTGGTAGATACACGGGTGTGGGTTTGGAATTTCAGTTAGCCCTCTCATATTTGGATGACCTGCTGAGTCGTTGGGCTTACTGTGAGACAGGCAGCCTATATCCTGAGTGATCTAGAGCTTACCGGTAGTTGGCTAAACAGTTGGTCACTGTTAGGGGCACCCCATTCCCTCTGCACTCAAAGACTGTACTCTCTTTTAAGATTTTTCTGTCTCCAGCTGTGCTGTTTTGGCTCCATGAGCTTATTCAGTACTGTGACATAGCTAGCTTAGCACACTTCATTAGCTAGCTTGACACAACTGATGAAATTAATTGGTTCAGGTCCAGCGTTTATGGCCTGTGATGTTACAGTCCAGTAGCAACTGGTGCCACAGTATATTACACAATTCTGGAGCCATTGAGGCGTAGTATATTGTAAGACCCCTTGTTGTAAAATTACGTCAATTTTAGCTCTTTAATTGCTAATTCCTTTTTTTGAAAGACCACATTTATCCAATAGCATTGCAAGGCAAGACATTAAGATCCATTGGCAATGTAAATGTGGTCTTTCAATGTATTTATTTTAATTTTAAACCAGGTCTTACAGGGATATACTTATTGTTAGACAAGAGATATGTTTAACCACTTTTAATGGAAAATTCGACCTAACCCATGGTATTCTACATTCCTCATTGCTCTCTGTAAGTGATGGCCGTGTGTGTAGAGTTCCTGGAATTCTGTAGGGCCCCTACAAATCTGAGACATATCCAGGGGACAAATCCTTAAAGCTGTGGTTTTGTCTGGTGGCTCCAGCTCTTCTGTTGCTGTACACTGGACTGCAAGGCCGAGCGGATGTGGGCGGAGGTCAAGCACAGGGCAGCCCGGCATACAGAGCAATATCTGAAAGCATCGTTTATGTTATTTTGGTGTTATGTCAATATGACTCCATGTATATGCACTGACACAACAGAAAGAAAGTATGACTTTGTCTTTATCTGCAGCCTTTCTATATTCTTCTGCTCTTCAAGATATTTGGTAGCAGATGTGTGTCTATAATGTGTCTTCACCATAGTCCACCAATAGCTACTCTGTACTTTGTGTGACTGATGGATAGAAGCCAGTAAAGGGTTCTCCGTAATTACCTCTTGTCTTAGCCGTGGACAGACTGAGTCCTACCTATGAATCATGCACTTAATGTAAGGAGCTTGGATCCGGTCTGTGGGACTGCAGTGCTTCCCACCCGTGCCAGACGTAACACTGAAAGAGTGAAAAGTCCGAAGCCGGCTCCAAAAAAATGGTGAGTGCTGTTACACATCTTAGACGGACACGGAAAAGAAAGCTCCCTTTATGGAGGGAGTTCTATTTAGACTCAGCGAGCGCTCGCTCTCTGCCAGGGAGGTGCGCTGGAGAAGGGTGTGTGTGTGTTTTTAAAGCCTGATCTCTGACCACACACTTTTCTGCTGGCTATGGTGGGATGAGATCTGGAGAAATGTATCTGGGCTGGATGTGCGTGACTCCAGGTTTACTTCCTGGAGGGTGATCTCTTAGCATTCTGCGAATGGATAAGGTGGAAGGCTTTGCTTCAGTAGCGCTACTGTAGAGGTAAACCAATTCCCCCTAAAATCTCAATATCCCCTGGTGGTCAACGCGTGACACACTTTAATTTATGCCTGGATTTTAAAGAACACTGATGGGACCGTGGTGAACAGTTTCACTCCATGCTTTAGCTATTAAAGTTACTTCACGACTGTTAACGTTTCTCCGGGAATGTATTTCATTAACTGTCAGTAACTGTCAAAACTCTGCTAGTAACATGTGCTTCCAGTCCCCTTAGCTCCTTCATTTGTTTGTCTGCCGGCTTTCCACCCCCCCCCCCCCCCCCCCCCTCTCCACTCTCCTGTTCTCCTGTGAGGGATGAGGGGCCAGGTTTGGCAGCTATGTTGGCTAAACAATGTCCCCCTCTGCTGTGTCAGGGGCTTGACCGCTAGCCTGCTCCCTACCACCCTCTGCCAGTCCTCAGCACAGGCCCAGACCCAAGTCCAACCTAACACAGCCAACAAACGCCCACACCTCTCTCTCCTAGCCACTGTTTCTCTCCCGCCTTTCTTTCCCGTTCCCCTCCTTTGACAGCTGCATCTGTTTTAGGCATTCTCGTGTTGGGAAGGACTGACTGGTTTAAGGAGGGATGAAAGCTCTGAAATACGGCTGGCACAGACTGGCGAAGAGATCCCAACCTGGCCTCCTCTCACGACAGGCCCCAGCTGGAGGCATGCAGCATGGTGTCCACCAATCTCTGTGGATGACCAGGGACTTGTCATCCAAGGTGTCTGTTCACACTGATTGGACCATCTTTGGAGACGTGCGATTCTTTCATGCTGCCAAAAATGTCTAAGTGTCCGCTTTCAACAGGAACAGTTTTCCTGCTTTCCCCTTCCTCTGTGACTTACTTCCTTTGATTGTGATGTAAATAGTCTGGAGGATTCTCAAAGGTCTGATGTCTATTCTAGTTTGACACTGTCTGGTGTGTGAGGCCTTGTACAACTAATGGCCATGAGTATTACAATTTAGTTTTGCACTACTTGGCAGGCTTAACTCGATTTGAAATAATCCTGCCTGTTGGACAGCTGCTGCTGCTGCAGTGCCGGGTAGCCGTGAGACTTCTAAATGAAGATGTAGGCTGTCCACATTGTGTGTCTTAGGGTCTCCACGGTACATGGACCTACCCGCTGGTTTCCTGTGGATGGTGATAAGCTAAATGAGGGCTCCTTTGTATGATGGGAGCTGTCATTTTCAGCGATGTTAAACAAGGAATACAGAAGTGCAGGGGATAGGACTGGCCCCTGCCTCTGGAGCCAGGCAGCAGACAGACAGTGTTTGTAGGTCAGAGGGCGGTGGTATCCCAGGTCTCTGACTGATTTACGTGGAGACTCTGTACGGGGCCAGGCAGCGGTATTAATAGCAATCAGCAGACACGCACAGAACACGGCAAAATATGTTGGTTACTACAATATCTCTGTGTCAGTCAGCTCACCAGAGGGCAAGGTGCTGGAGCAGGTTATCACCTGTGTGTTTGTGTTGACTAAAGGAAAGGCTACTTACTGTGTGGTCAGTGGTCACTATGTGTCAGGAATTTATGGTTAGTTGCGAGTGACAGATAAGATTGTCAATGCCTAAGTGACTGTGTCAGAGCAGTTGGTGGTCTGCTCCCCAGGGTCAAACAGTCATAAATTAAACCGTTATCTGTGTTCCTAACGCTTTCATAAACAACAGTCCATTAGAAGGTGTGTAAAGAAGCCTCACTATAACAAAGCACCTAGTGGACTTCAGTTCACCAACAAAGAGGCGTAATCTGTCCTTGTGTCGTCAGCCACAGTCCCATGGCTCACAATGAACCAGCCGTAAACGTGTAGTACGGTCCACTATGGTCTCTGTATCACTGGCCCTTAACATGACCCTGTCACTCACCCTGTCAGCTGGCTTCAACAGCTCCCCAGGCTCCGCCCCCCACCCTCACAAACCCCCTCCCCCCACCTGGTTTCTGCATTAACCACTCCGGCTCCTCCCTTTCCAGTCAGATACATACCTGCAAGGAAACAATCATGGGCCATACTGTACATGCCCGGCCTTGCAGATGCTAACATGTATCCCAGATGATCCTCAAATCAAGCCTTTGCTCCTTTCTCCCAACTCACTCTCCTTCCTCCATCCCTGTGGAGCTTTATGTTCAATCCACTCCAATGAGCGTTCAAATTACTTTTTTCCCCAAATGTGCATGCTGGTAGAATGAGGGTTGATATGTATGTATTGTACTGTATGTCAAGAAAATAATGGTAGTTGAACATTTTGACAGGTGGAGTACACAGAAATCTCAGTGGACAGGAAGCGGAACGAGGCGTCTGAGTGTGGCTCTCACAGTCCTGCAAAATGGTCTGGAAATCTTTCTAGAGGCAAAACATGAATACAGTCAGCCATTGTATGACTCTCTTTGTAACACATCCTCATACTTTACAGTAATGGTAAGACCACCTGCTGTGGTGCATGGATATCATGTGTGTGCACGCGTGGGTGTGTGTGTGTGTGTGCATGGACAGACAAGACTTCAGGAATCAGACATTTGGAGCCCAGCCTGCTGTGCTGACCCCCATGTTAAAGGAAACAACGCTACAGGAGGACATCGTTTCTCCAGTGTAGCTTGCAGCCCCACCCAAGTGTGTGTGTGTGTGTGTGTGTTGATCCAGTGTAGCTTGCAGGCCGGTACCCCAGCCCAACTCTCAGATTAGGAGCTTTGTCCTCAATTTGGGGGTGCATTAGCTGGTGTCTTTGACTCTATGGAGATGGGTATGCTGTTGAAAATACTTCACTCGACATGTGTGCAGCTGTTTGTGTGTCTGTGTAGGTGTCTTCATGGTGCGAAAGCTACTAGCTATCATTGCATGTGCCCCGGGGTGTGTGTGTGTGTTTTGAGGGGAGCGAGTGCCAGCAGAAGCCAAGCCATTTCCAGGTGTGGAGAGACTGCTCTCTCATTTAATAATGTCTTTACTAGTTTACTGTGGAAAACGCTCACTGTTCAGTTTTCGTCTTCTGACGGGCTTGGCTTGCCCTGATGGTTTTTTAGTTTGTGTTTGGTGAAATGATTGAATTCATGTAGACAAGCTACGTAACCCCAGGCCTCATTCAGACACTGATGGTTTCACTAAACTGGAGCACACTTTTTGATGAAAATATATGAATTCACTCAACAGTGTGAAGTCAGGCACCTGTAGCCCAAGGGAGGGGATGGGTTCAGCAACACTATCTACTGTACTGGAGACCTCCTATATTCATTATTGACTCTCTTGCAAATTTAAGCTCACTCTTACTGTCACTTTGTCTCTTTTCTCTGTTTCTCTTTTCTTTTTCTCTCTTTTTCTTTCTCTTTCTCTCTTTGTCTAATGTATTGTGGTTTCTCTGCACTGTTGACAACAGCACAATATGATCTTGTGGGGTCTCCAGGCGCGTGGTCGAAAAACTCTCTTTTGTCTTCATGCGAATCCAGCTACAATGCCCCATGCTCTCAGTAGGACTATAAAACTTTAGGAGAAAACCAACTGTCAGATAGCACACTCCTTACTTCAGTGTCTTGATGAAGTAGGATGTAATGTTCTGGAAACAATGAAACAGCTATAGGAAAACCATATGCTGACTTCAGTCTCTATGTCCTCTTGGATCTCAAGAATATGTTTTCCTTAGTGGGTATCTAAAAGTCTTCACTCCCTTTTATTATTATTATAATTTTTGGTGACCTTAAACGTGACCTTTTGTCACATCCTGAGGGGCCTCATCCATCCCCCACTCGATACTCTGTATTGACCATATAGAAGCTATTTGATTTGATTTCTGAAGATATGATATTTAAACTATAAGCCCTTTCCCCCTTGCCAACAAGTTTCACTTTCAAGTTATATACAGTACTTTATCTTTTTGTACTTTTCAGTATCTCTCTCACTCTTTATTTGTCTCCCTACCGTTGTCTCTCTCTACCAATCTCTCTCTCTGTCTGTTTAACCCTCTCTTCCCACCTCTTCTCTCCCTCCTCAACAACCCCCCCCCCACACACACACCCGTACATGCCCCCTTCCCCCAGCTGCACCTCCTCCAGCTCATTTTACAAGACAGTTCTCTCCCAGATCAGGCAGAGCAGGCGTTCACTGCTCTTCAGCGACAGAGGAGAGAGGAGCAGCAGCAGCCAGGGGATCTGAGCTCAACAAAGCCGCTCCTGGAGGTTTTTGTGCGTGTGCGTGTGACAGTGTGTGGCGCTGTGATATGAGTGTGGAGCGTGTGAATGCTTGACTGACTGAGTGCTTGGTTCGTTGGCGTTGGCCTTCATGAGAGAATGCTACCAGGTCTGGCTGTGCTGCTGCTCATCTGCCTCCACGTGCGTGCGCAGGGGAAGCCGTGGTCACAGGTAGGACACACTGACTCTTCCTACCCCTCCTAGCTCCTAGATCCTAGCCCCTGGCTCCTAGCCCCTGGCTCCTAGATCGTAGCTCTAACACCTGGTCCCAAATAGACTTTGGAGAAGGACGGATATTATCGTTGAAATTTGCATGGTGGAGATGTCGTCTTGTGTGCTGGCTGTGGTTTAAACTGAATTGTGGGATTGTAGTCATATACTTGCATGCTACACTAACGAGTGATGTTATTCTACGCCGGGACTGTGAAATGGATCAGTTAGGCTGTAGGTCATGGGGAGTGGGGGTATTTAAAGTGGGACTGTTTTCACAGCTCAGGAGCTCCTCTTTGGTGGGCTGTTATTTTTCCACATCACATTCACGAGCTGGTTGTGGTGTTATGTTACTGCACCCCAGCTCCCCCAACCCCTCCAGTGATAACCTTTATTGGAAGGGACAGTTCCATAAAGATAGTACTGACAATACGTTGAATGGAAACACTGTTGGAAACACTATTATTGGATACGTGCCATCCTGAATTAGCTTGTCATGAGCAGCAGCTTAGCGTTAGCAGCAGTTAGCATCCACGTGTTGGTGGTGGAGAGGTTTGTGCAATAGCACTGGTTTTCAACCCTTGTCTTCAGGGCCCATTGTCCTAAATGTTTTAGATGTTTCCATGCACCAGCACACCTGATTAAGATGAATGGTCATAAAATGAATGGTCAATGACCCGGGTTAAAGACCACTGCAGTGCAGTATGAGATATAACGGGACTGGTGATGGTCTGATTTATGTGGTTTCATCTGTGAATATGTATCATGGTGAGTTGTTGGTGTTGCTTTGTTTTGTGCTGTTCTGGTTTAGTGTTTATCAGTCTGCTTCTGACAGTCAGTGTTTGAGTGCTGACTGACACACCATCATTGTTTTTTGTAATATATAAAAAACAATAATTATAAAATCAATTTTTGTATTCTACATAGTTTTGATTGGCCGGGGGAATGAATAATTCTTGATTTCACCCCATATTTTCAGCATGTGTGCAATTATTTCTAAATGTAAACACTGGAGTGTGTCTTAAAGTCAGACAGTGTGATTAGTGACAGGGAAGTAGCTGTTACAATTCAGCACCTCTCCCTGAAGCAGATCCTGTACAAACACATCATCGTCAGGAGGAATCCTATGCATTTTATTGGCAGTAGGATCAACACCCAGTGTGCTATTTCAGAGCCCTTTACAAGCAGTGGGCATTTATGGTGCTTCACTGCCCTTGGCCTAGAGCTGGGCTGTTGGAGGTGTGAGGGAGCAATTATTGGTCTGACTTTGAGAATAACAGTTCTCCTGACATAGCTAGGCTATATCCCTCGACTAGAGTACACTAAAGACTTGTTGAATATAGATGACCTCTTTAAAGCTGATGAAGGACATCCATCGGCCTACTCCTCCCAGGAGCAACAGCTTTCCTCATACTGGTACCCCCCCCCCCCCCGCCCCCACCCTTGGGGTTTTTCGGGATATGTAGTCCAGTTTGACATATGGTTATGATTGATATTTGGGAAATGCCATGGTGTAAGGACAGAGCGCTTGAGTTATCACTGTCTTGTAAACGCGAGAGCTTGTGTTTCTATTAGTGGCTGCATAGCTTGGTGGGCCTCATGGCTTATCCCTGATACAAGTTCCAGAGCTAAAATCAAAGAGGGGGAGGTGGTAAAAGTAAGGCTGGCAAGTTCTGAGATTCTTCAAACCACTTCCATCTACAAGCGGGTTGTGATGGTCCATTTGTCTGTATCATTTAGTTGAACAAAAAGTTTTTTGAGACCCGTTGAGAGGGTTACAGCAGGACATTAGGTGGTTCGCTGTTTCATTGGTGCACATAGGTCGTGCCAATTTTCCCTCTATAATTGCATTGCTCTCATAGCAGTCCAAACTGGCCAGTTTCTGATCACTTTTTGATGCTGCAGTCTCACACAAACGTTAGATCTCTCATATTGCTTTATTCATTACTGCATGGGGGAGATGGGTGGTTAGGTCTTAGAACCTCCAGAAGGTATACAGTACTATACTTCAATCTGCCCACACAATTCCCAAGTGATAAATGTCACCCTCAACGTCATCTGTCCTCAGCATTACTGCCACAACTACAGATGTGTTCTTGGTGCTGACTGTGACAAAGGCAGGTCATTAGCTAGCCCAGTTGGGACCAAAAAGCATTGCACCATGTGGGCCACAGATGCTTGTGGCCATGGCACACACATGCACTTCACAAGGACCAGAGAGGGCGGTTTCTCAATCCACAAACTATGAGGTGATCTGTTTTTTGGAAAAAGGATCGGTACAGGAATCAGTAGTAACATGCACATTCGCTGACAAGGAGATCTGAGAGTCATGGTTATTGAGGGCAGCCAGATTAAATTAACAAAGATTTGTCTGCTCTGATTGTGAGATCAGAAATCAAATAGAATTATCATTAATCCTAATTGTGTTATCCCAGCTGTTTATCCTGGCCAAACGTAGCCTGGCCTAGCCTAGCTTAGCGTAACTAATCCTACAGCTTGACAGTAATGAATTAATCCAGTATGTCTTGTCATGCTCACAGCCTTCCATGGGTGCACCTCAACCCTATTGTGATGTAGTGTTTCAGCAGACAGGAAGCCAGGACGGAGGTGAAATGAAAGGAATAGAATGACTGGTGCATGACTGAGGTTTGCGGGCCTTCACAGCTCCAGGCTGCATGGCTCCATCACATCCGTTGAGACGGTCCTGGGGGTGAGGGAGTCAGAGCCGAGTCAGGCCCTGGCTGGGACCACGTGATACCTCTGGAACATGTCTGGCCTCGCCGGGAAAGAGGATGGAGATGAGGGCACCTTGAATCACCATCACATTTACTGTAACTGAGCTCCGTTACTGGAACACTGGGCTGTGAACGATGAATCACACCGTAAATGATGCTGTTAGCATGTTAGCAATGTAAATGATGCTGTTAGCATGTTAGCATTGTAAATCCTAATTGAACCCATGTTTACAAATCATGAAAAACTATACACTCTGTTATAAATTACAAGTAAAAACTAAATTATGCTTTCTATGAGCAAGACGATACAGTAAATTCATCAGTAAGACGGTAACACCCTGGTGTTTCTGATTGCTTCAGACAATGTGGCATCTTGGCTTTTGCAAAGATCTATGGCTTCACGATATTTTAAATCTTGTCAGTAGCGAACATTCTTGTATGTGTTGGGAATTTGGGAGTAAAACAGAAAAGGGTTTAATTTGTCCCAGCTGATAAGCCATAGCTTTCTGTATTGTGTTTGATTTAAAGTGTTTCTAACCATAATATTTCTCATTGTCAACACCTTTAATAAGTTACACTCGTAAACACTAGACTGACTATTTATTTTCGACCTGTTGTCTACATTACCTTGGAAACGGATAATAATTTGTCTCTTCTCCCAACCTCCCTGTGTTGGGTTCAATTTGTGAGATTTCTTTTCATTTCAGTAATATCATTTCCAGTCTGTGACCATCTTGTTTTAAGGTCACCTTAGCTATAAATTATTGGCTAAGACAAAGTGCCCCAGAATTCTGTGCACTGGAAGCTCACTAATGTAAATATTGCATTTCCAGATGAGTTGGCCTGTCATTGCTAGCCAAGACTTGATAACAGTAGTGGCAACTCTCCAGAGTTTCCTGGCTGTACGTATGTTAAGAATTGAAGATGTTCCCATACTGTTCACAAAACAACCCCTGCTAGTCTCTGGTCATAAATTTTGGTCTACAGAGCGTGTCTCTTTCATCTGAAAGTGGATTTATAAAGCCTGAAGATGAGTTGTGAATTATCTTTGTCCTGCGTTTCTTATGAGAATCTCTGATTTCAGGCCAAACACTCAATTAATTTAGTTGACGCCTTCATTTTTATGTTGTCTGCAAGATCAACATACAGTGCAGTTAGTGTCCTAAATGTATTAAAAAATGACTTGAATACTGTGATGTGCCGGCCAACACGTAAATGATATTCTAATAATTCTAAAAGCCTAACACCCAATGTACCATCATTGTCAACAATGGGAGTGTTTAATCGACTAATTGAACATGGTGTCTTGGCACTGTGCAAGAGAAATGTCAACCTTACTCTACCTGACCTCCCTTATTTACATTTGGCCTGTGAAGTTGAGTTCTCCCTCTGGGCTTTCCAGCCTGGTGGGTCCTGGCACCCAGAATAGCGTAGCGTGGGAACACTGATCCCACCAGCCCAGAGAGAGCCCTGACTGCCAGCCGTGAACATGGCAGAGAGACTCTGGGATCAAAAGAATTACAGTCCAGGATAGAGTTGTCTCTCCACACATAGCACTGAGAGCCAGAACTGCCTGGCAATGTGTACAGTATGTGGTTGATAATGGATAATTTGTGTAGAAGTGCTTTTCAGACAGCTGCATGCATTTGGAGTGTGTTGGTGTGGTTCAGTTCTTTTACGTCTGCACCTGCCAGTGTCTGTATCTTAGTTAGCCGCTTCATCTGGCTGTCGGCAGTAAATTGCTCCATCTCACCAACATAGACGAACACACACAACTCACTTCAACACGGTCCGCACACACTCTCACCATGTAGCCACGCCTTTGAGAAAACCCAGCAGCTCCTTTCCACCACATGACTGAATTTACTGTTGACGGCGGGAGAGAGTTAAGAGACATTCTTGTTCATTTAAGCATGAAGTCACTCTGACCGCTCGTTTTTATTCATATTTGCTTTCCTCTGGGGGAACCACAAACCAGAACCCCCACAGTGTTAAAAGACTGATTATTGCAAGGCAAGTGGAGTTTGGGCCAAATATCTGGTAAATGCATTCAAGGACACTGTCTTTACAACTGTGTGTGTTGACAGTGTGCATGTTACAGTGAGTGTAGGGTGATGATATTACAGTAGATGTTGATTTTCTCTCCTTTTTTATATTCTTGCTTTTTCTCCTGCACACTTATGGGATATTGATGAAGACCTTTTTTTTAGGACAATGCATGTCTTTGTAAATCTTTGTGAATACTCTGTTGAGCTGTTGTTAAAAATTTCACAATTTCACTAGAATGTCAGAATAATAATCATGGTCTGTCTGATGACAAGCCAGTCTAAAACCATCAAATCTTTAGCAATACCTCTGGGATTACAGGAAGACTCATGCTGTTTTCCCCATTCCTCCGTCGACTCTAGAACAGTGACACATCTAACCATTTCCAGATGAAGGTAGATTTTAGGGACATTTTAAGATCTGTTTTCTTGAAAACGGGATGGCATCTGGTGCCAAGTGTCATAAACCACCCATGGAGTGAAGGTGAAGAAAGCAGCAGTGTGGTTGGACTCGGAATAAGTGAGCCCTTGAACACAGCAAATTACATTAGAGGAAAAACGTTGATTCTTCCAAACCTGGATCCTCATTTGTCTTCCATTCTGAGATTTTGAAAATAGTTGTTCTGAGTCAAGCCTCTGTGTACGTTACAGTAATGTGTCCCGACAACTGTGGTACCTCACTTTGACTGGTTCATGAAAGAGGTCACATTTTTCAAGGACATGCCGGAAGGTACAATAGAGTGTTTGGGATTTTTTTGTCAGGGGATAAACAATGGCCTCTCTCTTGAACAAAGTCTTGACTGTGATTTTGTTACAGTACAAGCAGTGATCTGCTCAAATCACTGGATATCTAATAAATCTGAGATTCTTTTACACTTCCTGTATTATAGGGGCCTTGTTTTAATCACTCTCTCTCTCTCTCTCTCTCTCTGAAACCCCAGGTTTTCCACAAACTCATCAGTTGTGATATTTTATACACCAAATTATATATTAGTAAATTGGGATTTTCTATCTTTACACTGTAATATATTTGAATTCTGAGTCTTTCCGAGTCATGAATCCAAAGATAACCTTGGTTTGTTAAGCACTGCTGTGTGAGGGCAAGGACCATGTCTCTGTACTAGAACTATGCAAAAACTGTTACAATGATGAAAGAGATACTTTAGTTTTTGGTCAGTTGGTTTTAGAGTGATTCAAGAGATGAGAACTTGCGAAGACAGTAAAATGTAGGCGTGTCGGTCTAAGTTTATAAGCTTTTCATGCTGCATTTTTCAGTCAAACTGGGACAAGAAATATTGTGAGAAATTAAGATATTTCTGCCATAATTTGTATGTACTATGTATGATGCAGGGTCCTGAAACTGAGTGTTTGGTCATATATAATCACAACCTTGAACTGTATCTGTCATATATTGTTTACGTTTACTTTTTTAAATTAAACTAGAAAACCTAATCTTCAGTGTTCTCCATTTAGCTTTAGCAGCGGTCGCCAGCTTTGTCGTTTTTCTTACTTTGCTATTACTTCTCTCATCGTCCATTTCCTGTAAAGAAGGATGTGCTCTGGGTTTGCTTTGGCCACAGTACCGCTTTAGACCAGTTCACACTTTAGGGCTCTGGGTGATCCAGAGCCTGGCTGCAGTCTCTTGAGTTTTTCCCAATTCAGCCCAATCTCCTCAGCCCAACCCTGGACACCTGGCTCCCCACCCTGGCAGTCCAGCCTGACGGATGCTTTAGCGAAGTGAAGACAGACAAAATCTATGCTGTTCTGTTGCTTAAAACCCTGTTTAATAACTACGTATTCTCTTCCCATTCAGCTTTAGAATGATACTTGATGCTTTAGGACCACACATTTACTGTTTAGTAACCATACAGTGGATATCCTGTGAAAGGGATTACTGTGTATACACATAAACATGTATTTATGAATGTTGGGACCAAATATATTCATGCAGGATGCTTGGTAATACCTCAACTGGGATCAGGAGGAAATTGTTTGTAACGGTGTAATGTCTTGGAGCTGGAGGGATTCACATGAACGCCACTGCACTCGCGGTTACAACCCTCCAGATATGCACACGGGCTGGAGAGACCAGAGTTTGGCAGCCGTCCAATCACAGAGGAGCTTTGTGTCATTAATTCCAAACGACTTCCTATCCTCTGGTGACTCCCTTCCCCTGGATGTCCACTTTCGTCCATGGCACTAGTGAGAGCTTGTCCTGCCCTGCTTGTGACCACTCCCCAGCAATCTGGAACTACAGTGGGATCGGTCCCAAACCCTGCAGCACCTGTTCACACAGCGAGCGGCTTCGTTCACGGCTCGATTGGCAGAATTTATGGACTGCTGATTTAAGTGTTGTATACTTACCATATCCAGGCCTCCTGTGATTTGTAGCTGCCAATAGGAGACAGAGAGCTTGCTCAGCGCCTAGGGGATTAGACTGGAAACTGCCTGAGCATCTTGCCAAGAATATGCCTTAAGGAATAAAACAAGGCCTTGGCTAATTTCTTGTTGTCGTGTTATGGTTTGCTGTTAAAGGTAGCTCCTTTGTGGAAAAGTTAACTGAAAATGTGAATCGCATTAAAACTTTGCAGGTGAATATGATGATATTCCGATTTATTTTTCTTTTCACGATTTTGGAAATGTTGGCAGTAGGCCCTTATTCCTCTACCAATAAGTACTGTATGGTATGGCATGCATTGACTTGTTCAATGTCTCTTTCTCTGTGTCTTTCTCTCTTTCTCGCTGCTCCTCTCCAGAGCCTGGGCTGTGATGAGTACCTGGGCTCTGGGAAGGTGATGGACAGGTGTGGGGTGTGCGGCGGAGACAACACAGCCTGCAAGGTGGTGACAGGTCTCTTCCAGCATAGTCTGTCCAAGGTGGGCTACCACAAGGTGGTGGAGATACCCGAGGGAGCCACCAAGATCAACGTAACAGAGATGATGAAGAGCAGGAACTACCTGGGTAAGTGTCACGTCTTCATCAGAGGGGAGCTGCCTCTCATGCTCTTTTTACTCCACCGTCTCCAAGGTGACCGATATACAGGATTTCTCCTCATGGCAGGGTCCAAAACACATACAAGAACAATTTCAGGGATTTCCTGTAGCCATATGTTGTATTATGTTTTGTTACATTTACACCCTCAATAAGAAAGTCTCATTTTAAGATCAGCATCAAGTAATAAATACTAATTAATATGAAACATCTGACTTTTTTTTTCTTTTACTGTGGATTTCTGTTTCTGAGTGGCAGGTTTGAGGCAGTAGGATGGGAACATCTGCTTGTAAACGTGATTGAATTTGTTTAATTAAAAGGTGGAGGAAGTCGAGAGGAAGTGAGATCTGGATGAGGGCGCACGCCACTCATTTATATAGAACCCTCTCACTGAAATGGGCTGGATAAGTAATTGTTGTAGTCTACGAAGCTCAACAGTGTGCTCAGAAGTGGGATACTGCTATTTTAGGAGTTACTACTGGAATGTCAGTGTTTTATTGTTGGAGACATTGGTTTAATGAGAGGGGTTTTGCCATAGCACAGCAGTGGGTCTGACCGAGGGAGCGCCTTCGTCTTGCGCCTTCGTCTTGCCCCCTCCTCCCCCTCCCTCTCCCCCCTACTTTCCTCCCATCTTAGCTGCACCCCTGAGGGAAAGTGTATAAACAAGCTTTCATTAGAAGACCTTTTCCAGAAGCCTTCCCATCCTTTTTAATTAATGTGAGGAATTTCACTGCTTCCTAGAAAACCAACACCACTGATGGAACCCCCTCCCTCACTCTCTCTCTTTCTCTTACACACTCTCTCTCTCCCTATCTCTTTCTCTCTCATTATTCTCTCTCTCTGTGTCTGTCTCTCTTTCCTTCTCTATCTCTCTGAGGCTTTCAACTTTCAAGACACAGCTGCCAGGGTTCCAAAACATGCTTACCTTTTCTTTTTTTACGCAGCAACACACTCAGCCACACACGCATACACACGCATACACACACACACATAAAGTTAAACAAGGAAATACATATGCAGACAATGGCTCCTTTCAAGGACTGTGCTGCTCTGTGTGTCTGCGTTATTGTTGGAAGAGTTGGTACTGTATATCAGTGAGTAGAAGCTCACAGAGAAATCAACATCCTCGGCATAGACGCATATATTCGGAGGGGGTTAGGAAAACTGGACACTAAAAGGATTCTTCCATAAACCTCTTGTTGTCCACCTTTGACCCCTGAAAAGTTCTGTGTTTGTGTAATGTGTGCATTACTAATGTTCTATTACTTATCCAAACACTTCTGTCCTAAGTAATTTTATGCTCTTAGTGGCTGTCTATTCATGGAAGCCAGCTATGGAAAATCTGTTTTTTTGCCATCCGTTTTAAATTCAGGTCTGCCAGTACTAAACAAACAGGTTGTCTTGTATAACAGACACAACTTTGAAGATCCATATGACAGCGTTTATTCAGTTAACAGTAATTACTTTCAGAAAGATGGAAATGCACATTTTATGGCATTGCGTGTTACGATAAACTGTTTCACATGAAGAACAATTATGTGGATGTGGCTGCCATAGTAGCTGTCTCAGGAGCAGGAGCAGTACAGCTGATGGTGACAAAAACTATGTGTGTGTGTGTGTGTGTATGTGTGTACTGCAGCTCTGCGTAGCCGTTCCGGTCGTTCCATCATCAATGGGAACTGGGCCATCGACCGTCCAGGGAAGTACCAGGGCGTGGGCACTATGTTTACTTACCGACGACCCAATGAAATCTCCAGCACCGCCGGAGAGTCCTTCCTGGCTGAGGGTCCCACCAATGAGATCCTGGATGTCTATGTGCGTAACCAATCTGAACGGAGTGGGGTGCCTCACACACAAGTACACGTTTACACAGTGATCAGACATTTTGCCCAGGATCATCATTCAAAAGCAAAGTTTGTGTTTCTGAAAATCTGTGACTCTCATCCCTATACCTTATTATAAACCTCATCAGATAACATTTTTGAAAACTTTTATATATATATATATATATATATATGTATAATAAATATATGATAAGTATGTCTCTGTTCCCAGGTCATCTTCCAACAGCCCAACCCAGGAGTTCATTATGAGTACATCCTGCCCTCTGACAACCCTGTCAGTCCACAGCACCCTGACCACAGGCCTGGAGGTGAGGCAGGGCAACACCGAACCATAACAAAGACCCAGACCAGGAACTAAGAACCACTATATGAACCATTACCGTGCCATCAGATGACAAACACACACACTTGTCACGGGGAGAATCGGGGTTGAGACAGTCCATTAAAACATACCCAGCTGAAAACAAATGCACTGCATTTCAATGTGTATGGTTTAAAAATATTATTTTAACGGCTGAATCACTGTGTTGTATCCCTAAGGCAACACTCTGAATGGGCAGGGTGGGTACAACCATCGTAACCCCCAGCCAGAGGGCTATGAACCCACGGGTGGGGGCAGCAGGTACCCATCTCAAAACCCTGACAACCAGGTGCCCCTGGCCCCGCCGCCACGACGCCAAAGAGACTACAACTGGAAACTGTCTGGGACAACAGAGTGTAGCACCTCCTGTGGCCGAGGTGAAAACAGCGTTGCACTATTTGCTCAAATAGATCCTCAATAGATCGCATACACCAATGCAAGCCACTGCCGTGGTCGATAGTGCTGATGTCAATAACTGCTAGCCCCTGTGTGAATCGTGCTCTGCAGGTAGTAGGCACACCATCTTCCGCTGCGTCCACAGGCTGAGTCATGAGCAGGTGTCAGAAAGCCTGTGTGACAGCAGCACCAGGCCCAGCTCGCAGGAGGAACCCTGTAGCCTGCAGCCCTGCCCGGCCTTGTGAGCGCTCCCCCCCCCCCCCCTCTCTCCTCTCTGACACCCATACACGTTACAGGCAGTGTTGCAGACACACACAAAAGGATTAGTCTGAGCAGACACACTCTCACAGGCACACCCTCTCACACGTGCCCTGCCGCGCACACCGCACGTACAGACAAAACAAGCACAAAAGTCTTTCTTGATAGACATGTCGATCGCGTGGCTGCTCCTCATTGTGAAACGTTGTGTTTCTTCCAGCTGGGACATAGGGGAGTGGTCCGAGTGCAGTAAAACCTGTGGCCTGGGCATGCAGCACAGACAGGTGCTGTGCCGCCAGGGGTACGCCAACCGCACCCTCAACGTCCAAACCACCCTCTGCCGCCACCTGGAGAAGCCCGAGACGGCCAGCACCTGCCAGCTGAAAATCTGCAGCGAGTGGCAGATACGCAGCGAGTGGAGCACCGTAAGTGATCGCCCACTGGCCCGTGTGGAGTTCATGTGTGGTGAGAAGCCCAGGATGGTCCTGAAGCCTGTGTGCTGTCTCCCTCTCCAGTGCTCCGTGCCGTGTGGCGTCGGCCAGAGGGCCCGGGAGGTGCGCTGCGTCAGCAACGTGGGGGACTTTGTGGAAGACGAAGAGTGCAACATGAAGCTGAGGCCCAGTGACGCGGAGAACTGTGACATGGGGCCCTGCGCCAAGAGCTGGTTCCTCACCGAGTGGGGAAACAGGGTAGGCATGCCACTGGACCGAGAACACACTACACTTCCTCTGTGGTCCTTAGTTTGGTTTGGTCTGCATCGAAATATGTCCATGTGTACTGTACATACTGTGTCATTTCCATTGGTAGTGCTTTTAGTGGGGAACTGATACTTTTGCACCTGTAGATATATACTGTAGTTTCATCCGCCTCATAACGTGTCTGTGATCCTCGTAGTGTTCTGCCGAGTGTGGGATGGGTGTCCGGACGCGAGGTGTGCTGTGCCTGACCAATCACATCAGCAGCCTGCCCCTGGAGGGGTGTGGTCACGAGCGTCCGGCCGACTCCCAGGTGTGCAACCAGGGTCCATGTGAGAGTCGCATCGACTGGTTCACAGGCCCCTGGAGCCAGGTAGGAGGAGAGACTGTGTGTGTGCATGTGTGTGTACAGTACATACAGGATGTATGTGTTTCGGAGATAGCTTTGGCTTGGGCTAATTTGATTTCACAGTCAATTGTTACAGAGGGTGCCTCACTGCTTCCATGATGTCACAAGCCTGAACGGTGTGTATACGTGTGTTGTTTAGTGTTCAGCAGAGTGTGGCACGGGCAGCCAGCAGAGGGTGGTGGTGTGTCTGATGAAGACGGATGAAGGCCACACCGTCATGCCCCCGTATGAATGTTCCTCGCTGGATCGGCCCCTGGGGCAGCAGACCTGCCACATAAAGGCCTGCGGGGCCAAGTGGTACCACACAGACTGGAGCGCTGTGAGTAAGCACACACACACGCACACATATCCTTCCACATACACACACATTTCCAGCTCATAGAAAACATCTAGTTCCTTATTCTTCTCCATTAGCTTCAGTTGACGTTTTCCTGACCTTTTAGCACACATTGGGTAACACTTAATTTAGGATTAGAAATGTCCCCTTTCATGGCATTCAAACAGGACTGATGAAGTCCATGTATGTATGAGGGTGATGTTCTGTGTACAATCGTTTGTTCGGGAGGCTTCAGATTTCTCCTGTTGCCTTTCTTCTTGTAGTGCTCCAAGACGTGTGAGGGGGGGTTCCGTGTGCGGGAGGTGCGATGTCTGTCAGATGACATGCAGCCCAGTGAGGACTGTGGGGAGCAGCAGAGACCTGCGGACAGGGAGGAGTGTCACCCAGAGCCCTGCGTGCCTCACATAGGTCAGTCACAACCACCAAGTGTAATCCCCGCTTTTGAACACCTGCAGTTACAATACATTTCCACAAGTGCCACTAAATACTGTGGGAAGCATGATGTAATAACGTAATCATGATGTCATCAATGAATTGCATTTTGTTGTGATAGACATACAACATAGTTTTATGTTGTGCTATGCACAACTTAGAAAACATGAATAGCTTTATATTCTGACTTGTTGTTTGACTGATTCCAGACGAGAACTGCAGAGATAAGTACTTCAACTGTAACGTGGTGGTCCAGGCTCGCCTGTGTGTGTACGACTACTACAAGACCACGTGCTGTGCTTCCTGCTCACGCGTGGCCCACAGACAGTCCACATACAGGGGGCGCAACAGCTAACCCGCCCCTCCCGCGGGCCTGCCACCTCCAGCTGGGGCAAGCACAGTACCCAGGGAAGGTCCTCCGTCCCTGGGTCATACGCTGACGCATGGGGGAGTGTGGTGGGGATAGCCTGCATCAAGCCTTTTGGTGGACCTGGTTACATTGAAGTCCCATTACTATAAACTGAGAGAACTGAACAAGCCTCGGTGACGGCCATTGAGAAAGGGACCAGCTTGTGATGGTGGAGATTTACGGGGCATGAGTGGAGCTTTGATGGACATCAAACAGGAGAATCTGGAACCACTTTATGGGCGGTAACCGGAACCGTCCAATAAAAATGATCTGTCTCTTCTCCTTGTTTATGGAAGAGCAGTTTGTGGCTGTCACTCACATGCCCTGTGACCTAAAGACAAGGAGGGAGGCTTCAGTGTCTGGGGCTTGTAGTCCCAGCCACTGCTGGCCTGTGGTTCACAGGCAGTCAAAACAGAACACATTTCAAACATTGTGTTTGAGAAAATGCATAGACTGTACACACATTCTAATAAGCTTTTTTTAAATTCTAAAACAGCCACATATTTATGGTATGATGATTAATAAATCCATGTAGTATGAAGTTGCCCTTGCCCTTGAATCACCACTTCCTATAGCATGTGTCAGGAAGGCATCAGTTGCCTTCATCACATAAACCCTTAAGTTGACCAAAGATAAGTCATATCCTCACACAACTCAGTATTTCCTTCAAAGTCTCTTTACTACTCTATACTCTTTACAAATGTCCGACAACAATGCTCTCCTCCAAGATCTACCTGTCCCTATTGTCTGTTTTGCAGCACTGCCTTCTGGGTATTTCGTATATATGAATGAATGAATGAATGGATGGATGGATGACTTTGAGGCTTGTTCAGTGAATCTGCCCAGTGACTAAATAGAGAGCCCTCTTTATTTCTTTGCAGGGATCCCTGGGGGGTGGGGGGCTGTTTTATCAGTCACCAGTGGCCCCTTTTGGCGGCAGGGTTGAAGCATCCACTGGCACCTCCACCAAACCGCTACATGGATGTAGGCATTCCAGAGCTCATTAGATGGTTAAAACAGATGGTTTGCTGCATGCTGATACATTTTTAGAGAAGGGTAGAGCATACACTCTAGTGAAGACTGGAACATATTTTCCAATAAATCTTATTTTCATCTATTTTTTAAGTTGTTTCATTTCTATAATGTTGGTACGTAACAAATGGTGCAAATGCAAGGTTCGTTTTTAGGTATGTAGGCAATTTTCAACAAACATTGCATCTTTTGATGTGTGATGGATGTAAGACTTGTGGAGGGAACTTGATATTTCTACATAGAATGACCATTCTGATTTCATCCAGTCAAGCACCCTCCAAGTAGTGTTCAGCTTATCCATGACAGCTATGTATGTCATTCAAAGTCACAAAGTCTGGTATGATCTCAGACGCCTTAACAAGGTCTATAAAGTGTATGTTATAGTTAAGAAAATAACCATATTGAATGTGTCATAAATGTTACACTATTATTTATCAAAACACACCACACAGATACATCCGTTTTTGAATTGCTAATGCAGATAATGCATCATTATTCATATAACTTTTCATGTTTTATGTTCAGGTTTTGATTGACATGCAGTGTTTTTGACAGTATGAATAAACTATTAATGATGTTTATACAAAATCTGAACAATGTATTGTCAAATGGTTGTCAAAAAGGTGATGGAAAAACTTGGCCCCATTGAGAAATGTCCATACCACAAACTGATAGTTCAGTTCTATGTGAAAAGATTTATATAAACGTTTTCTTGCTAATTATCTTTTGTCTCAGAGGTAAGAAGAGTACTCCACCTAGTGGAAACTAGCTGGTTGTTCATCAGGATGGTGGAGCTAGACAGCCTAATGCCAAGGATAGCCAGGCAGGCACGAAGACCATTACAGCTGAGCAGACTGGCTTACAACCCTGCCAGGAGGCTCACAGCCAGAGAACAAGCCCTGCTGCTGACTACAGACACATAATTACCTCAGGACGCTCAAGCTGTGGCCAGTGGCTCACTGCAGGTGGAATAAAGCTCTGTAGACTACTACTATTTGTGCCCTCTGTCATTTTCTATAGAAGAATAAACACTTCACATATTATGACTGCCAGGAATAATAACATAAGAAAAAACACTTTTCCTGTTTCTACTACACCCACCTGCTCATTTTTGACAAACAAGCCATGAAAGAAGGAAAAAAAGATATTTGGGTAGTGCTGAAACCACTGCATGAATACTGAATCTTAATGTGCCATTTGCCTGAAAGAGACAGCTAACATTTAACGAATCACCATCCAGGTCTACAGGGCAAAAGCTGTTTCCCTCCGACATTCATCATCCCTTCATGTGGTTTGCGAGTCTCAAATTACACTGCAATTCACCTTACCTCGTCAGGATTTCAATGAAAGTTGCCTCCTGATTCATTTGGGGCTTCTTTCTGGTTTATTTTATAGTTGGCATAATAGGCTACTGTTTGACAAAACCATTTTAATTAGAAAAGGAATCTAGAAGCCGTGTCCATTTTCACACTTTTGAGGACAGAAATTACCTACCAAGAAATGGTAATAGGCACACAATACCAGTTGATGGTTGACACGGTGGGCTGTGTAGATTGGTGCTGCTCACTGTTCAAACATACCTCTCTGCACACATTCATTCTTAATCTACATATCACACACTAGACGACTGCAAATCGAAGGGTTTAATTTGTTCAATAGTTAAAGGAGAATTATAAAAAGCATATACCAAGAATAACATGTTTAAAAAGCCAGAAAGCAATCTATCAGGCACTGAAATACTATTGACCTTAAACACTGTTTTATAGCAAGCCTGTGGGTGACTTCTGGCCATAGCAAGTCTGTAAAGTGTTAAGAGTCGTTGTGAGTGCAAAATACAGCAAGAGGTTGAACATGCATGTTGAATTTGTTTGGGTAATACAGCAAAGTTTTGCTTTACTGAGCAGAAACCTCTTTTAATTGAAAGGTTTATCTTTTACAAAACGTAATGTATCTCATTAATCATTGATTTTGGTTAAGGTGATGTAAGGAAGTTTATTTGAATCCTTTTCAGACAAGTTTTTTTCATGTCAGCGAGTGAAAATACACTGTTGTATCTGGTAAGATTGGCTTGGTGATTGAATGAGGGTTTGGATCTTCAGAACTTGTCGCTAACAACAACGGGACTAAAGGATTTACTTGTGTCAGCCATGAAGGCCTCAATCTCCTCCACGGTACGAGGCACACAGGTAAGCAGTTCCACGCCGTTAGCAGTCACTGCAATGTCATCCTCGATGCGCACCTGGACACATAAACATGGGGCCTTTATTACATTTGTGATGACCTGATAATTATACATCAATAATCAGTATTAAAAAAAAAAAAATATGTATATATATATATTAATAAAAAACAACCCTGGGCTGAAAATTGATTGGATTTCTTATTTTATGATGTTGATAGCCACTTGTTATTACTACTAACCCCTCCGAAGCCACGGAAGCGGGCCAGCACTTGGTTGTTGATGAAGCAGTTCTGGGCTTGGTTAGCCAGGGCCTGGTCCAGGAGATGGTTGATGAAGTAGATGCCGGGCTCCACCGTCAGGACCATGCGCTCCCTCACCAGACGGCCCATCCTCAAGCTCTTCAGGCCAGGCTCGCCGATACGCTCCACCCCCTGATAGACGAAGGAGACCACGCATATGCACACACACCATTCCACTGACACAACTTCCAACTCAAGTTTGAAAATGCTACTGTGTCCTTTATAATGTGCGTTCGCCTGTTGTCATCTGTGCTAATCACAAAGGCAGTGAAGCTGCACAACCCATGGTAACGTAAATACATATAAACAGCAGCAATATACCTCTGGGTACCCCCCGACGTCATGCACGTCGATGCCCAGCAGATGTCCCAGGCCATGGGGCATGAAGACCGAGCCCATGTGCACCTTCAGCATGTCCTCCACGCTGCCACTCAGGATGCCAATCTTCACAAGCTCCTCCAGGTGCACTCGGTCTGCCAGACGATGCATCTCAGTCCACTTCACCCCTACAACACATCATTTGATACCAGTTTTAAGGTCATATTTCTTTAGGCCAAAATCGGTCAAATCAACAACTTGCGCAACCCTAGTTAGGACTGTCGTCAAACTTGTCAGGTATAGTGGCATTACAAATGATAAAAGTGTAGTGTGTGTAATTGTATTTCACACAAAAAAGAAATAGCGAATTAAAGAATAATTTTAATACCCCTCCATTCAGCTGAGGCTTGAATGTCCTCTGTGGTAAAACAGTACCTGGCTTGAGAGCAGCCAAGACGTCCCGAGATGACTTCAGCACAGCCTCGTAGATGGCCTTCTGGTCTGGAGTGAATTTGCCATTGGCTGGGAAGGAGCAGGTGATGTCGGAGGAGTAGCAGTAGTACTCTCCACCCATGTCAAACAGACTGCAGGTGACACACGCACACGCACAGTTGAGTGAAGCCACAGCTTGGCTCAAGGCCTATTTGTGTTTTCTGAATATAAATCATAGAAATTGTTCACAGCATGTACACAAGAGTCTATAAACGCACATTTTGAGAGCCGTGGATGTTTCCTTTCCAGAGTTGCTCAAATTGTGTCACCATAGGTGCTCCACACAACCACTTTCAATCTCCACACTTAAACACACAGCAGAGCACACTGCCTCCGGTCCATAAGGAAACCAGGGGGCCATGAAAGATAAAGGACAGCGGCCCAAAGAAATTAAATCAAAGGTTTTGCTGACTCACCACATGTCTCCATCCATGATGGTCTTGTCGTTGGCAGCCCCAGCATGACCATAGTGCAGAACTGAGGAGTTGTTTCCACTGGTGTACAAGGCAGACGCAACCATCACAAATAGGCTACATGATCAAGATGTGACCTCTAATCAGCATTGTGAATCATCAGTTTGAATTGGCCCCTTTGACAGCAGTGTGTTTCATTTGGAATAGTCCTCAGAAATCTCTGAAAATAGTCGTTAGAGACATAGCCGCGGGAACATATTTTATCAGGGGGGTGCTGGGTGGGCTTAATGTTGCGGGGCAGTGCCACGGTTGTGGATTTTCAAGTCACATCATTTTAAATTGTGGTGCTGTCAGCAGGGGGTGCTGCAGCACACTCAGCACCCCGAGTTCCCGCGGCAATGGTCAAAGTGATTGCAGTGGCAAACGTTCCTCCCTGAATTCTAGTTTATTCCCAGTGCCATCTTCGGTTAGTGATGAAACAATTAAACCAGAAAACTTTGAACCGTTTTCCCGGAAGGGACCTCTAAGGAAGGTCAGATGTCAGGAAGATGGACACCAAGAACACTGGAAGCGTAAAATAGTGGTCATCCTATTGATTACTAATAACTCTTATATCTCCCTTTGGAAGGCAGTGTAAATGTGGGTTGGTGGCTAGACTGTTTCATACGCTGCTAAAGCCTTCCCTTTGTAAAAGTGTGGAGGAAGAGGTTTTGGTGTCTTACGTCCCACAGATGCAGGTGTAGGAGGTGTGACGCATCCCACCGCGTGTGTAGCAGTAGTGCTGGAACAGACTGGAGGACAGAGAAACATCAGGCTAAAATACATTCAACAAACTGAATTAAACAGATATGCAACATAGAAAATTATCAAATGACTTGATTTTCTGTCTCCTAAAAACGTAATTCAATTATTGGAGATCAGAGGAATCGGGAGCTGGTCAGCTCAAAGGGGTTTTCAGAAGGGGAGTTCAAACACTTCTGCCCTGCTCTTGACCTGCTGCTTTAACTAGCCTTCCCCTTCTTCTCTAATCATCACCCAGGCAGAACCGTCAAACGCCCCAGCATCTCTGGCAGCTCAATATTAGCATCAGGATGCAAAGCAGATAAAAGGTCACTGAAGATGCTTGATATGAATATGTTGTAAAATAAAAACAATTTCTACCATGGAGTTTCATCAGTGGTGGTGGGAATCTGCAGATCTAGTACGAAAAACGCATGACTGGATTTGACAGGGACCCCAGTGTTGTACTTCCTACACCTTCTGAAGAGGTGTTTGTTCTAAGTGCACCCCGTGTTCTAATAGCCAACCAACAAAACAGCTACTTGTCAGATGCGTCAAGCACAACAGATCAACAAATCCACTATGTCTGGTTTCAGCAGCACCATCACCAACATTTCAAGATGTTCTCTCACCTCTCCATCTCATACTCTTTCTGGCCAGGTTTCACATGCTTCATAAGCTGTGGAGGGAGGATCAAACAGACTAATTTAGGTCATCTCATATCAGTCATGCTATGTAAAATAAAACAGCTCCTTGCCCCTGCGGCGGGGTATGGGGCCCTGCAGGATCTCACCTCTTTATGGGCTTCACTGGAAATCCTGTTAGTGTAGCGCAGGACCTCCAGCTCCATATCAGTCTTAATCAGACGGCTGCAGGACAGGAGGAACAAGGATTTGAGAAACGCATGCCTTTAATGTGTGAGTGTGCTGTGACTAAGTGCCCTTCCAGGTGTACATGAATCAATGTTGTCATGCATAAACACATTTTGTAGCACCCAGCATCAAGCCACAGGCTAAACAACCACAGAGGAATCTGAATATGTGGTTGCTGTAAATGTTGGACTGTGGGAAGGGAATTTATATCACTTTAATACAGGAAATGTTGGTGTTTACACCACTGAGAAAAGGCCTACATTGATTTATGTTAAGCACACACCTCAAAAATTTATAAATTACAGAAGCTATACTCGTATCTTACCTCTGCAGAATATTGCTCACTTCTCACTCAGAAAATCGGGCCATGCTATCTTATTAGTGAGGTGTTTCCTTTTAACAGTCTATTCTTGGTTCCGCTCATTATTCTTTGTCATTAGATGATTCTTCCTTACATTCGAAAAACAGTCACCTCAGATGAGTCAGTGTAAAAGTGTAAAAACAACCACAGTCGTCTAACATGGTTCAACCAAAAGTCCCAACAGACTTACCCGTAACCCATGGTTACGGCTGCATTGATATCTCTCTGATTAGACAATGGGTATTAAATGCTCTATAATATATTCATATTTATAGTTCCATATTTTTGCAGCTTGAAACACAAGGAAATGTAATTTTCTTCTCTCCTTCGAGGTGCCTGAATGTCTCCCTTATTTCAGAAATGTCAGGATTCATCAGGATGGTGGAGCTAGACAGCCTAATGCCAAGGATAGCCAGGCAGGCACGAAGACCATTACAGCTCAGCAGACTGGCTTACAACCCTGTCAGGAGGCTCACAGCCAGAGAACAAGCCTTGCTGCTGACTACAGACACATAATTACCTCAGGACGCTCAAGCTGTGGCCAGTGGCTCACTGCAGGTGAAATGAGGCTCTGTGAACTACTACATTAGCTTTTTGAAGCCTTTGTAAATTGCTATGGAGGAATTAACACCTTTCTCTATACAAGCACTTGAAAGGATCACTAAAGAAAACAAGAAGTGAAATTAAATCTGCTTACCACTCCACAATGACTGGATGCAGAACGGTGTTGTTTACTTGGAATCTATTCAAATAAAAAGAGATGACCATTTAAAAAAAGATTTGAGGTAGTAATAGTTTCAGGACAACAGAACACTAGATCATGTTAGCACGAATGGATAACTTACAAGCAGAAGCTACTAAAGCTAGCATATTAATTTCCACCAAATTAGTTCCAAAATTAGATAAATAACTGATATCCTGCATGCTTGCTAATACAAGACCTCCTTTTAACAATGTACAATTATACTGAGTCATTGATACCAATTCAACATACCGGCTGATTCCCTCAAAGGAGGCTTCGCGGCAGATACTCCCACTATCTGTGTTCTGTCCTCTCTGGAAGACAAATGCACTTATGAAGGCAGTTTTCCATTCCATGTAAATATCAATATTTCAACGTTGCAAGGGTACAGAACCATAGAATCGGATACCATCAGCATAGCCTACAATGAAAAAATGAGCTAATCCCAAATGATATGACTGTAAGAGGAATGCAATGACACTTGATAAGTGTGTAACTATGCATTATTAAAAAAAACATAAAAAGACATACCAGGGTTAAAAGGACGGCTGCTGACATGTTGGCCAGGGCATCAGGGATCTGGAGGACAACAATGAACTTAAATCACATTCTAGCATCAATGCTATCTGTGTTGAGATCACTGTCAGAGGAGGCAGGTTTCATCTGACGGTTAACCTGAGGTTCCTCATGAAGCTAAGCTGCAGAATGGAAGGTCATGACTGTTCATGTGCACATGACGATATGACCCAACTGGTAGTGTTAAACGTCAACACTCAATGATTTTAGCACTGTTTATTAATCCTCAGAAAACAACGCAAATGTCAGCTACTGCAGCCCAAGTTCACTGGAGAAATGTAATGAAAGATTGCGGTTATACAACTTTGAAACCCTTATTTTCTGAAGGCATCTGTACAGTAGCTTTGAGAGGATAACAGCTTTGGGTAGAAATAATATGACACCTTTGAAACCTGTTAATCCCATATCCTGATGCTGTGAATAACTAAGGGGCAATTTGTTATCTACATTACATTCTACTCTTAAACTAGATCTCAAGGTTAAGAGTTCAAGGAATCAAACTTTTCTGCTGTCCCTGTTGAAGCTTAAGTATCATACACACGTCTACATCTTAAAAGACCATTGGGTAGAGTGGAAATCCGCTGCATGAAAACTGAATCTTAATGTGCCATACGCCTAAAAGAGACAGCTAACATTTAGCTAATCACCATCCAAGTCTACAGGGATAACAGCTGTTTCCTTCCAACATTCATCATCTCCCTGTGTTTGGTTTGAGACCGACGTGATGGAAAGCGTTTGAAAGAGGAGTGCTCTGCCATGAGTGATCTGGCAAATTTCTGACCATAATTATGATGCACCAGTTGCTTCACCTATCACACGTGCACTTATTCACGGTTTACGATCAAAGTATGAAGCAATGTACCTTAATCAGTTCCATTATATAGTTATACACCACAGTGTCTCTAACCAGGGGTGGTTCAAAGTCTGGTTATAAGGTCTTTGTAAAGATAAGATCTTGCAGACAAAGCCCACTTGGATAAGCACTGAAGCACACTTACATCACAGGTGTACTTCACTTCATCCACTGCATACTTCTGCTGGAAATGTTCTCTTGGGTAGATCCTGTCAGCAAATACAGAGAAATAATTTAACTAGAATGTTGTGGTTACTTTACTTCAAACGGATGACCTGCATGTAAACTGCATAAAGGCCAAATCTGAGAAAGTTTCAACATGAAGATGCAACTCACTCTCCCATCCAGGTTCCATAGCTTTCCGGAAGCTTGGGAACAAACAAAACAGACTTTCCTGTGTCCACATCAATTGCTCCATAGCAATCTGCTTCAGTCACACCAAACGCCCAGTGAAAGAAGGACTCCTACAGAATTACATGAAACAAGCACAGTGAGCTAACACTAACTGCACAGACATCATCAGTCAGTCTACAAAAAAAATGTACATCCAGATATTAGAGATATTGAACATAGTAGCCTTTTGCTAAGCTGAGACCTGTCAGCAGCCTACCTGTCTGAATAGTATGTCCGTATCGGTGCAGTACCTCTGCTTCTGTTCGCCACCCTGCAGCAGCACCACAGACTTGGGCAGCAGCCCCTCCTTGGCCCTCAGGCCCTGGCACAGCCGCCTGCGGTTCTCAGCAAACAGAGCTGCTGACACCCTTAGAGTGTCCTTCCCCAGCCAATACACAGATCTGGATTGAACAGAAGACAGGGGGATATGGGTTACCTACAGTACTACCAAGAGACTTCCCATGCATTGTACATACTTGTACTGTAGCTTGACACTTCTAAGAAGTAGCTAAGTTAATGAAAACAAAAGACAAATTACTTCTCTGAATACCTTGAAAAGCAACAGTGGAAAACTGTTGGAGATAGGTCTATGGGCAATTGATTGAGTCGGATCGAGGCCTAGTATTTTTTATCAAGACATCCATGATCAAGATAAAACAGGGATCTAGGGTAAGTATGACTGTGAACTATAACTGAGTAACAAGGATGCTCTGGATAAGAAGCTGCGACACGATCAAAGTTCAAACAACGACGCAGCCTAAGCATAATTTATCACCCAACTGCACAGGACTTTGACAGGTCAACACAGAATGTAATGTCAAAACACTGCAACAGACAACGACGACCAAGATAGCAGAACAAAAACATTTAGAAACTACAAAATCATACAGCATAATGTCCAACAATTCCTTAGAGTTTCTAGTCACTATACACCAGCGCCAATCAAAACAAACCTGGCCGATTATGAAAAACTGGCGTGATCCTGAACCAAGCGGAGGAGTTCAAGTATCTCGGGGTCTTGTTCACGAGTGAGGGAAGAATGGAGCGCGAGGTCGACAGGCGGATCGGTGCGGCGTCCGCAGTGATGCGGGCTCTGCATCGGTCCGTCGTGGTGAAGAAGGAGCTGAGTCGAAAGGCGAAGCTCTCCATTTACCAGTCGATCTACGTTCCTACCCTCACCTATGGTCACGAACTATGGGTAGTGACCGAAAGAACGAGATCGCGAATACAAGCGGCCGAAATGAGCTTTCTCCGTAGGGTGTCCGGGCTCTCCCTTAGAGATAGGGTGAGAAGCTCGGTCATCCGGGAGGGGCTCAGAGTAGAACCGCTGCTCCTCCGCGTCGAGAGGAGCCAGCTGAGGTGGCTCGGGCATCTGATTAGGATGCCTCCTGGACGCCTCCCTGGTGAGGTGTTCCGGGCACGTCCCACTGGGAAGAGGCCCCGGGGAAGACCCAGGACACGCTGGAGGGACTATGTCTCTCAGCTGGCCTGGGAACGCCTTGGGGTCCCCCAGGAAGAGCTGGCGGAAGTGGCCGGGGGGAGGGAAGTCTGGGCCTCCCTGCTTAGGTCGCTGCCCCCGCGACCCGATCCCCGGACAAGCGGCAGATGACGACGATGACGACGGCGTGAGCTAAACAAGCCTTAACGTTCTACAAACAAAATATGCTAAGCAAGTCAATACGAAATAACTAATGACGCCAAAATATGACTTGAAATTAAATATATACATAAATAGACCGGATGCACAAAAGCTAAAGTCTAGGCTAAAACTGGATAAATTGCAACTTACTCCTGACGTGCCGCCATGATACTTCTACAGACAGTGGTGGTCATGTGCGTTTGGCGGATGTGTCACGTGATTTTGTCAGCAATGCTGATCAGCTGATTTTGGTTCCCCAGACACTTCTGCTGTCCCTAAGTTCTTGCTCGTTAGTATGAACCAGAACCATGTAATTTAAGGCTCTGGTATGAACTAGTATGAACTGGTATGAACGAATTTAGATATTTTCTCACTCAGCCTTTTGTAGGGAGCACTCGCACTACACCTGTACAGTTTATTATTAGGATTTACTGTCGTACAATCTCATATTGCATTAAAGTAACACCCACAAAATCGAACTGTCCAGGGGTAGAATCATTTCATACTTAATATGAACCCATCTGTTTTACAAAACGCCCGAGATACTTTTTTAATTATCAGGTTGCTTGCTTTACAAAATAAATTATGATTTCATTATTTCATTATTCTAATGGTCAGAAGCAACTATCATGGCCCAGGTGATATACGTAGCTACTCCACTTTCTGCCCATGTACAGAAAAAAACACACAAATAACCTGCTGTTTGAGTGGATTTCTTTGCACTTAAACTATTTCAGCTTCAGTTTTTCTTGGAATAAATCTTGAGACAAACATGAACAGAACAGGGTTGACCTTATTGCCAGCATCCCCAGAAGTGCAGTGGCAGCTCAGAGGAAGTTTACTGTAATGTTGGAATACAAACAACAGGGGGAGATGTAACTGTAACTTTGAAAACATTGCTGTGACCAAAACAGTAACAGATCAGTATTTCTTGATTGTGCAGCACAATATATTAAACTGCCCCTGGAAACAAAAAAAAACAAACATACAATACAGTTTGCAAATGGTGAACTTAGTTTCACTGTTAATCATATCTTTTTATTAAAAAAATCTTATCAGTGCTTTAGATGACACAAAGTAAACACTCAGTCGAGAAAGGTATTGACCTGGTATCAGTACTGTCGGTGAATAAGAATTTCTCTTGTTTTTGAGTGTGTGGGGACAGTGTTGCTGAGAAGTGGTGGAGTTTAAACTTCATTAGTGAGGCTCTTGGTGATCTGCCCTTTCAACCAGACGCACACCGTCTCTGTGGGAGCTCGTTTATTCAGGACTTAATTTGAACTGGGAAATGGCTCTCCTGACCAAACACTCATTATTTGAATTTAGCCATTTTTCAGATTTCAGAAAGGCCAGAGAGCAATCTGCATTATCATCTTCACTATCATCGATCATCTTCATGCCACTAACAGTGGCGGTCAAGCACTGAAGGATAGTACAAGTTGCAGAACATTCAGTGAGGCCTAGGGTAGAGAAAGACACCCTCTGATACAGTACAGTGCCATTTCCCCTCAATCCAAATTTTTATCTCTGGTGCCGGCTGCATGTCCTGATGATACAGTTGAACTGAAACGCTTTGAACTCCAAACCTGACTCCTCAAGGGTTTGGGAGTGTTACAGTGGCTGGAAGGATGCCCTCCAAGAAAACGACCCAAGGAAGGCGAAAAAAGGAAAAGTGCACACCACAATTTTTTCTGGGAAATGTAAGTGTTTGAAAACACCTCAGAACAACGTAAATTGTGGTTTTGTTTGAATAAACTAGGAATATTTTTTGTTGTTGACAAATGTATGTTTCTTCACATAAAAATAGATTGAAACACAACAGTCCAGTTTATCCTTGTGAGGATGCTCTACCTCTTACCAAACTGGGAATAGCCTTGTTGAGTTGATGTACTGGATAAGTATAGAGAGAGTTTTCTTAGATGATGATATATTTTCAATAGCAGAGCCAAACCTGAGCCAACAGTTCCAAGACAGGCTGGAGCTGTTGTGATTCTTCCTCCTCCATATTAATGTAAATATCAGTGGAGAGTGGCAGTACAGTAGTTTGTGAGACATATAAGAGCATCATAGAGCATCATAGATAACCAGCCTCTAGCTTGTAAGAGGGGAGAATAGGAGAGGTGGCAAAGGAAGAGCTAGACTAAGAGAAAAAGGAATAGAGCTAGATTGGGAGAATGAGAGAGAGAAGGGAGAGAGAGAGAAAAGGAGATACGAAGAGCAGAGAGCACAGTCTCCAGAAGCAAAGCAGGTTTGGCTTTACTGTTACCAATGTGCTGCAGTCAATTAGACAGATACTGAGCTTGCAAGGGGCTCCATCATACTGTACCTCGGATTATTTACACTCCTTTGCCACCCAAATGAAGGTTTAATTAAAATACAGAATCCTGCCCGCGAGAAACAGGAAATGGATTTTGCTGAGTGGGCGCTTGCTGTTACACCTGAGAGTACTGTATATATTCAGACACAGAGGCCCTCAGCAGACAACAGAGAGGAAGACGATACGGATGATGTGGGTGGTCAGATAACCAGATTACCTGTGTTCCCTCAAAAGCTGTTAGTGTAATCATCCCATAGATGGGACTCCTGGGGTCTCTCTGTATTCCAACCCATAATCATTAACAGCTAAAGATAAACACGGTCTACAGAGAAGACTGCCAAGACAGCAGAAACAGGTCAAGAAAAAAGACAATAAAATATACACTGAACTGTTAAGAGGGATTATTTGTCAGCCAATTTTATTCAGAGGTTTTCGCAGTCACACAAAATCTTGGTAGAGACTAACGCTATCAGCGGAAAGTGATCTTTCAGAAAGCAGTTCAAACATTACCCTGCTCCTGACCTGCTGCTTTAAGTAGTCATTCTCTCGTCCTCCAGTCATCACCCGGAAGACACATCAAGCACCTCTGAAAATCTAACAGTTAAATAACAATATCAGTACTCCAACCAAAGAAATATGAAGAAAGTTATCTTGCCAAATTGCCTCCCAGAGTCTCGACAGACTTACATTTTGAGTCATGTAGCTCAGGAGGTGACTAGGGACATGATGTGACTGAACAATAGTGTTAATATTGTACAGTTCAAAGAATACAAAAAAATATATATGATTATACGAGAGCCACTGCTCTTGTTTCAAATCGAAAGGGCTTCTTGAGTGTTCACAAATTGCTCTCCTCCTACCGTACCTCCCTAAAACCTAGTCAAAACGTATAGGGAGGTGAGCAGGATGGGGGGTTTGTGGGGATTAAGTTAAGGAGGTGTCTTGTTATCCAGGATGGGAAACAACTCTTAACTAAGCCAACGCAGCAGGAGATGTATTTGAAGCACTGTTTGTCTCATTAGTTTGCCTGCAGCAGACAAGTAATAATTACTGCATCAAACCTCTTTGTTTCTTACCGGTAATGAATGAAGCTACTGCTGTTAATACAGAGGAAATAGCCATCTGATGGCGTCTTACAGTTGCTGGTACAGTAGGATAGATGGACAGAGAGTCACATCTGTCCACACCAGGGGATGACTAAGAGGTCAGAGGGCCCTCATGTGGGTCATGTCATTTGCACTGCTGTCTTCTGTTGTTTTTAATGTTGTTATATTTCTAATTTTTCTGCTGCTTTTAATGTTTTTTATATACCTCTGTACGGTGTCCTTGAGTGCCGAGAAAGCCGACTTGGAAAATAACATTTATAATTTATTATTATTATGTGCACCAAATTGTAAACCTGTCACACTGTTCATGGCCAAGGTACAGTGATGCACATACATGCATACACACAACCTCCCCCCCCCCACCCCCCACTCACACAAAGAAAAACATACAAGCACGCAAGCGCACATGTTGTACACGAGCACTCACAAGCCTGGACTGTATCAACACAACAAAAAGGATCAAGGTAAGTTCAAAGTTTGACAAAAGAAACTGTTGTCCTTGCTTACATTTCCCAGTCCTTTTATTGACTTAAACCAAGACGGTACATTCTCTGGGTGCTTTCCCGGGCACTGTGGCTGAAACACAACGTCGCTAGTCCCTGGCCGGCTACGAAGATGCCAGGCCGGGAGATGGATTTTCTACCCATAGTCGGATCCGCTTGTTTCCATCTTGTTAATATCCTTGTGGGAGGCCCAGATGAGCCAGGAAACTCACTAAGGGGTTTGCTCTGGAGACTTGAACAAGATTAACATGGCAGCAGAAATACTGGGGAAACCTTCAGAGCAGCGTAAATAACCTTGCATCCAGCAACGGACAAGTCTGGGCCCTGCTGCATGGGTACCAAGCAGCAGCCGGCTGCTGATTGATGCCGGGCCGGGCCTGTTCCGCTGTCTCCACGGCTACAACACTGTGCTGTGTGGAGGGAAGATGAAGCCTTCCTCTGAGTACTTTCACAGTGGCTATAGTGACTATAGCTTCAGCACAAAATACATCAAACTGTTTCTGTTTTATGTACTGCTGAAATGTCTGCTGAAAAAAGTTTTCTGTGAAATTGTGGCCAGACCTGACTTGATATTATTTGTAAACACTATTATTTTTGGAAGTTATTCCCAATCCCCTCACCACTCCCCGACCCCACACACACAAATATTCGTAACTTTCTGTACTTTTGGATTTACCTGCAGCAATATTCATGAATTCATTATTTTTTACTGGCAGAATGGGTAAAATAAAATGAGAATATCAAATTTGACCTTGTATGAACAAGATACAGATTTAGCTCTCACTCCTCTTCCTTTATGACAACCCCCTGAAAACGGATGTAGCAAATCAACGTCACGTCTGTTGTGCATGGAGTCTTCAGTGGGTTACAAGACGGAGTGAATCTGGTACTATGAAAAGACCCTGACCTTCAGCCATGTAAGCTCTGGATCACATTCAGTCATTAGTATGAGTCACTGCAACATAGCAGTGATTCACTTCAGGGCAGCTCATTTCCATGGTGAGAATAAATTCTGTATCACGAGTTTCAGAAGAAAGATCCTGGAACAAACAGTTTGGCCAGGATCTGCAGCAATACTGTTTGGACTGACTGGCAAATGTGTTTAAAGCGATGTAAATAGGGCAGATGGTGAGGGAAAGAGATCAGGATAGTCAGTGCAATCTGGGCAGAGCCAAATCCTGATCAAAGCCCTTTTCACTGCAGGTTAAGTAACATCCACATCCATAACACAGGACAGCTGTTTATTACGGGTGGGGGGATGGTGGGGGGGATTTGGTTTATGGGACAAGCACTCATATTTCATCTGGATTTATCCTTGTCAGTTATTTTTTTCAGAAATGGATTGCTCCAAAGCCACCCAGTTTAGCTATTAAATCATTTCAATTATTATGCAACTACTTTTGAGGCAGAGGTCGTATGTGAGGGAGGAGATCTGAGTGTTCCAGACTCATCACAGATGTGTTCATCCCACCCACAACCTTCAAAAACCCTTCAGATTTCACTCAGAAGACAGATGAAGAACGCCACACAGCCACTGTGCATTACCATACTTTCACCTGACTATTGTGTCTATTTGATCATTTCTCTGTGGCACACTAGTTGTAGGAAACACTTGGGGTGAGCACAAAATATATACATTCTTCTTCAGTCCTTCAACAGTTGGCTTCGAGGGACGCTTGATCACGGTTTTGAAAAGCGTCCAGCAGAGGGGGTTCTGTGATTTGCCCTTTGTCCATGTGTGATCATAGTAATACATGAGTGTGCAGGCTGGGCCAACTTTCACATAAACACCTGTTTCTCTCTCTTCCACTCTCACATAAGCACCTGTCATAACTCCAAAAGTTATGGAGGGAAAGGTAATAATTGTGTTGTATTTGAGGCTGTCCGGACTCTTTATCTATTGCCACTTTTAACAGACCTCTTCATGTACACAAGCCCCAATTAAACTGAGTAGATGCAGAGGATTAAAAAGGAATGGGCTGGACATCCACTCTTGTTTGTCTAGCGAATGAGATGAACCAGTTGCAAAGTGTAGCTAAGAGTATAAGATGCGATCAAAGCCATTGTTTACAGCCAAGGAAATTGGAATGATTAGCAAAGCAGGCTGAGAATAGACCAACTGTGTTTCTGTAGCTAGATCATTTTTAGGGCTTTAAGCACTACTGGGAATGCTTGGGTGATTACGCTGATTACATTTCAAAGGCCATGAAAGGACCAAGTCAGGGAGTCAAAGCTGTACAACTACTGGTACAGTAAAATGATTGACTGTATATTGTATTTCCCTTTATTGTTAAATGAGTAGTCTAATTAGAGTCTGACAATCAGGAAGAAAGCTGAAAGGTTATTACAGCAGCCAGCTGATCTAGAAAGTGTTGCCACTATTTCTATGATTTCTTGATTTAAAGTTATGAAACTACAAGTAGGCCTAGAGCAGCTTTGAATTGTTACAGTATACAGTACACTGCAAAATTGATAGTTCATTTTGATGTTACAAATCTGTTGTAAGGGTGATGCATGCAGTGTAGAATTCTGGAAATACGATGCAGCTCAAATGACTCTAAATAGAGAAGAAGTGGGTGGTGACTAGATCTGCACCCCACCACATGGAGACACCCATGTATTGGTCCCTGTCAAGTACAGCAGGCTGAACAGTAGAGCGTGTGGTGAGGCAACACTGAGAATAGTGGCCGGTCATAAATACTCATTAGGTGGAGAATGTGTAAATTAGCTCAGACAGCCAGATTAACGAGAATAAAGAGCCTGGAGTCTTAGCCACTAGAATGTGTTTAGATTAAAAGCATTTAGTGCATGGTACAGAGATAGGCACCATTGATATTGTAGCTGTACAATGGGAGTTTTTTGTTGGCATAGGCTGTATATCATCTTCTGTGCAGCCCATGTTGGTGTGTTCTGCACAGTAGATCTATTGTGTGCTATACTGTTCGCCTTGGCACATGTAGTTTATGGCCTTTGACACATACTAGGTGTTCCTCAAGCCCAGGCACCTGCTGACCCCTACAGGTGTTCCCAGTGTGTTCTCACATACCAGCCAGGTTCAATGATTCAGATGCAGTTTGGGGGGAGGAATGCAGGAGGAAAGCAGGAATGACGAGCATTTGTTTACCACATAGGAAACAGGATGTTGGCTAAATGGTCCTTATTTTCCAGTGCTGTGAGTGAAATTCCTTTATTTGTCCATTGACCTCTGCATCATATTTACTACCGCAGCCTGGTGTCTCATTTGAAAAATCCAAGTGGCATTCTTTACGGATGGCGAATTTTGTGCAGAACACAATGTTATACAACATTCCAGAAAGGACCCACTGGAATGTTGACCTGTAGCCTAGTGCTTCCCAATCAGAAAGGCATTTTCTTGCCCCCCAATTATTCTATTCGAATTTAGGATGATGCATGACAGTATTGATTGAATGCGTATTGTCTCAGAGGGGGACTATGTAGATATGGCATAATGAGAAAGACATTCAATGGATAATCACTGTCTCCTATATCCCGTCGCAAATTTTGCGAACATTTTCAAATGCGGAGGGTTACCCATTTGACAGCTGCTTTTGGAAGCAATTTGAGTGTATTGAGGAAAATTCCAAAACTAAGGTCATGTATGTCATAAAATGGGCCACTATCAATTTACTGTTTATAAGCTTGCTGGAATAAGGCAGAAGGAGCCCCACACAAAGTTAAAGAGGCCCACACTTACCCCCTGAGTAATCCTATTACAGATTTTTCCCAAACGATTAGGATTAAGATGTCTTATCTATTTTACATGCGTAAGGACTTCAAAGTTAGTGCAAATACATAATGGTCATTCAAGACGGAACTCCAGCCAAGAGGGCCAGAGATAAATAATCACTGTAAACTTGAAAGTGCATCTTCAGGGCTTTCACATGTAGGACTTCATAAGGGAGGGCAATTTATAGCTTGTCTCTCCCATTTCCAATTTCAGATTAAGAAACATACATTGTAATCACTCCCAGAGATCACTTATCATAGAAGTCTTGTCTTTGAAATCTTATTCAAAAATACTGTTTTGCACTACTCGATATTGCTGCACTATTTCTGCTGTGTAACAAAAACATGTGGAGCGCATTCATGAAAGATTTAATGATACCATTAATATAACAACATTAATTATAAAACAGTTGAATGCAATTGGAGAGCATCTCATAGTGAACAAATGAGAGAGGAGGTAATCTCCGGGGGGAACTGGAGGAATAAAGGCAGTTAATATGTGTGGGTGGCCAACCTGTGTCAATTACATAGAACTGAATAGGAAGTATTTAAAAGTAAATGAGGTATGTTCGATTTGCCTCACACGTCTCTCTGGAGAGAATGATTCATTGGTAGCACAACACACTGTGGAGTAGCCTAAAGACACCTTCAGTCTTTTCAATTATTTCTCAAAGATCAGTGCAGTCAGGTAGTCAGATAGTGTATGTTAACTCAAAATATGTTAAATTAATGTGCAAACCTTTAGGCTGTAAATTAAGTTAAAATACTGCGGTCTGAAAAAGGGAATGGAAGAATAACCAGGCTACTAACGTTTATCATAAGTTACTGTTGGGGTGCACTAATGGAAAACAGCTATTCCCAGCTCTGAAAAAAGAAAACATGTTTTCAGGTTTTCAGCAGTTTAATATTTCGGTCTAGTTAAAGGAGGGCAAAAATAAACATTTCTTGCTTTTCCCCTTAGTGTTTGAGTTGATCATCATAATGTTTGACCAGAGGCTGTGTTTGGAAGGGCGAACCTCAAAGTCTCACATCTTTCCAACAACGTGAGTCTAGTTCTGACCAAGCATCAAAGCTGTTGATGATGTTATCCAATTCATTTCTATGACAAGTGCTCATTGGCGCTCAAAAGTTTGAATCAAATCCCAAATTGAGAAACTAGCCCCTCGTGTTTTTATAACATCAAAGATGGCATAAACCAATTACTAAGCCAGTTGCACGGCGATCCACTCTACCGCGCAACACCGAATGAGCAGGAAGTGGTGGAACATGGTGCTGACTATTATCTCGGTTTTGCAAGCTTAAATGCACCAATGAACACATAGAAACGAATGCCTTAGACGCCTTCTTTAGACATCTTTGATGCGTAGCAATAATCCAGTCCCCAGCATCTGATTGGACCAAGTGGGATGGTTCTAGACCAGCTAAGAGTTACTGCCACCCTGGAACCTGTTATCCTGGCCAGGAGTTGACTCTTTTCCTGTCAAAACGCAAAGACGTGGTTCTAGATTGAGCACTGACTGTGAACTGGGCCCTCAAACTGCCTTGGTGGGCTGAAGGGAGGGGGAAATGGGGGTGGTCTTTGAGTGGGGGTGAGGGGTTGTTATTGTGTAGCGGCTTCTGACTGGGTCTCAGCAGGAGGGGGAAGTCCAAGTGGCGTATCTTATCTCGCCACCCACTCTCATCATTCTAGGGGGCTTGGTTTTTGACGACACCAAACGCAGCACTCCCCTGATCATCCATCTGCATGGCCCTCGCTGGCATGTCTCGCTATCCCGCGGACTCATACAGTAAGTGCCCTGGCATGCCACAAATCAAAAGAAAGCCACAACTTGTTATCTCCTCATAGCTTCTCCCCAGCCTGTGCAGTGTAGCCGTATCTCCCTGCTTTGAAGTTGGAGCCACTGGCAGTGTCTCAAGCGTTGCTGCCATCAAGCGAGCGCCTCTTCATTAAATCCTCGAGCTGCTTCTAATTACAGGCAGTATCAGTGGTGCCTCAGATCTGGAAGCAGGCTGGAGAACAATGTGCATGACACAAATGCCAAACACCACAGGGAGAGAACTGGGAACATGGACCCTATGATAAAAAAAGGGAACATTACAGTAAAATTCGTCACATAGCTATCTAAAACCTATGGCGTGTCTGCGGTAAATTAATTTAATTTCTAAATTAAAATAAAAACTGCACGGTCATGACAGGAGTTCCCAGTAGTTATTGACAGGGGTGTAATTAGTTATTATGGAATCAACTAGACTAATCTAAATTGATAATTTCATTAACAGAAAGAGCTAATGTAAGTAATTGATCCAGCAGAGTGCTCTTTCTTAAATTGTCCTCATGCCAGACTGAGAGTTATGCAATGAGTTTGCTTCTACCACAGCAATGCATTCTGGGATAAGTTTTGCAGCAGTCTTTCATCCTGAAACTCTCTCAGCTCCCCTGTCACCTGCACTCCAAGCGGCTCTATTTATAACTTGTAACCATAACAACTGCTTTATTCCTTCACTAATCTGGGAGAGGTCTTGTCACTGGCTGTTTTGTTCCTAGGGGAACTCGGAAGCCTCACTTGTAAAATGTTTACCAAGCTTTCATCAGTGTTGTCAAAGCCATGAAGCATGCATGCGATGTGCTGGAGATAAACACAATGTTCTTGAATACAACAGCAGCTCTGAGCTGCAATCTGCTGGAGAAAATCACAAGTTTCACTGGTTGGTTAATTACAAGGCTTTAGTACAATGACATCTGCAAAATCTGAGGAAGAACTTTATGTTCCTTCATGCTAAAAAAGATAGAAGAGGATGTGGAAGATTGGGGAAATATATCATTCAGAAAGAAAAGAGAACCAGTGGTGTCTGGTGTGAAATATTTCATCTTCTAGATGTCACCTTTCAAGGAGGAAGAGAGCTGACAGGTGGTTGCCAAGCTCCAATCTGGCATTCTCTTATTAGTCATTTTGCTGCAGAGATTTCTAAACAACCTTGCAGCACATTTGAGGTGTTGGTAACATTGTGGTGCACAATAATACTTTATGTTGAGCAGACTGACTTGTTCTCACTATGATTCATGTGTGACATATATCTGTGTCACATCTTCCTATGTGCACCGGTCCTTATTCCAACTGGACCAACTATTCAGACGAGGCAGGGGACAGTTTCTGAATCACCTCTGACCTGCAATGATAGCTATTGCTAGGAAGCAATGACACTTAATGGCACTAGTTCACCCCCTATGGGCTGGGGCGGGGGTTGGTTGGGATTGGATGGGTGCAGCATGAGTTTAGCTGATGGGAGGCTAAGCCGTTATTTGACATCTATTCCTGCTCCCTCCATCCCCGGATACTTTAGTGAGGCCTAATTGCTCCCTGAGGGACCAATCCTCTGGTCACACTTCCTTGAACATGTCCCAAATGCATGCTGGGTTCTCCTACACTTCCTTGTCAAACTGTCCAATCACACAATCTTACTCTGACTTAGTTCTCCTACAGTACAGTACAGCACATTACAGTACAGAGGTATCCATACCAAACAGTAAAGTGTTAATTATTCTGTGGAGACTCTGAGACAGTTTACTTCACAACCAATGAGACTGATTAAAATATAAATAAACACATTTGTTTTTGTTGCAGCAGAGCAGGATATTTTTTTTTTATTATAATCATATTATTTATTAAATTTCAATGACCTTGATGATACCTTTATGATACAATTTGATGTGCCCTAAAAGATTACAATCAGATGAGTCACATACTAGTGGTTCTGAAAGGCTTGAATTAAATGGTCTGTTGAGAAGGACAGAGGATAGTTGATGTCCTTAAAACAACTTGCCAATCGCTTACAATGTCTCTCCAAGGTTGTGTGACTAATGCCAGTATGTTTCTGGACTCTGGGACAGGGAATAAGTTGAGCTGCTTTGTTGAGAGCTTGTCCGGCTATCTGAAAAACAACATCCTCTTTTCCTGGACAGTCCTGGTACCAAAGCTGGATGTTTTTTGGAGAAGTTACCCAGTTCTCTTTTTGTCTTTCTTCCTGTTTCTCACCAGGAGAACTTTTCTCTGATGCTTTGCAAGAGAAAGCTCAGAGGGATACCTCTACTGGGGCAGCATTACACAGTCAAGTCAGGGCCAAAATCTATGAAAAGAAGCATCTGTAAGACAAGCCAAAAATAGTGGGATCGTTCTCTACTGAGAGATAATCAATGGCACTCTTAAAGTCCAGCCAAATTCAAAGCAAAATAAATCTCTCTACATAGTTCAGGAATGATAGTGGATCATGTACCACACTTTCACTCATGAACAGACATAAGATAGCTTTCATTTTGATTTCACGTAATATACAATTTTGCCATCGTATGACAAACCCAGGGAGAATTTTTTTTAGTCTAAAGCCTACTAATTATTTTAGCTCTACTTGCTATAACAACCCTACACATTTTTTTTTTTGCAATTGATTTACTGTGAATGTAACAAGGAACACAGAAATAAATGCTTCTGTGTCTGACAAAGAGCTTTTACATATTCAGGCATGATTGAACAACAAAGAACATGAAGATGGCGCAAAGACAGCTGGCACATTGAGAGCAGTGGACTTGTATCGATGTAGTGTTTGTGCTTGATCTCCGCTTTCCCATCATACTTTGCTTGTCTAGCCCCTCGGCTGTCTTTCTGACGGTGATCCCAGAATCCTCAGGGCAAGTACGCATCATCACATTGTTCTGGCACAGCCCTGAAAAAATACAAAAGATACAAAAAAGATTTGCTGCCCAGTCTCAGTTGTCCTTAACGGTGAAATATTGTGCTCAAAGCTTTGTCTAGTTAGATTCAACATGTTGAAGTATCGCATCCATTCTTGCATTGACAATAGTTTACTAGTGAGAAACATTATTAACTGTTTTCTGCATTTGGGAGTGGATTTACATGTATTGTGGCAACCAAGGCGCATAGCCAGGAGCAAACAGCACAGCACCACTCAAAAGCACGGTTTGTAATATGCAACAGAAGACATTTATTAAAATAAATGACAAAAAAAACCCACAAAGAAATTAGATTCTTCCTTGGTCGAAGGAATGGTCTGGTCTGGACTGGTCTGGACTGGTCTGGCTGGAACCCCCACTCCTCACTGAAAAAACACACGGTAGGGTTCGATTACAGCTGTAAAGGTATGCTGGAGTACAGCTCCTTCTCACTTCTAGCGATCCCCCTTGCGACAGGGCTGGCCCACCTTTTATAGTGTGGCCACCCTCCATTCCACTCATGAGCCGCACCTGGGCAGCTCGTTGTCTCCTGTGGGGGCGGCACCCAGAAATACCTGCCCCTGATCGCCTGACCCCGGGCTTGCCGGTGCCGCTGCCCAAGGTGCTGATCGGAGTGCTGCCTGTGGTGTCTCCTGGGACGCTGTCCATGGTGCTGCACCCCTGGGTTGCCACAGTATGTTTTTGTTTACTCACCAATGTCAAGTTATTAATATAGAGGACAATGCACATCACAGTTAAACTAAAAGCAAGGACGAAGCACAAGAGTGGAAAGCAGTAAGTATTCAATGCCATACTTCATACAGAACTCAAATGAATAATTACTTTCAAAATAATTACATTTCCAGCATTGTTGTCTGTTGAGAGCCTCTGGCTGTGATCACTCACTGCAACAAAACTCAATTAATAAAATCACTAAGTGCTCACTAATCCTGACAGATTGAATCCCACTGGATAATACACTCCTCCCTCCCTCCTCCCACCACCTTCTCTCCGGCATACAAAAAACGATATCAAAGATATTTGTTTGTTAGACCTCTTTGAAGGTTTCAGGGGGAAAAAAAGTAATTATAAGTGGCTCAAAAACGGTAGAATTTCTAAACCTTATGAAGGGCATCAGTGCCATTTTCTGAATAGGAGACTTGTTTAATGCAAAATAAAAGCATTTCAATCCTCTCACATCAATTATTATGCATGTTTTGGTTCTCCTATGGGTCGACTAACACCGTCACACTCAACTCAGCTCCACCCCCATGACATCTCAGGTGAGGAGATGTCATGGGGGTGGAGCTGAGTTGAGTGTGACGGTGTTAGTGAGGGGTCAGTGTGCCTGTCCCTCTGTCACACAACATTCCTCAGTCGTAGCCCCCCCCCCCCACATCCCCCCCCCCCCCCTCTTCCCATTGCTAGAAGCTTTGCATGACCTTGTCTGCAGCAGCGGCCTTCAACCTCCTCTCCACCCCTGCAGGTTTTGGGTAGCCTCTCTCCGACACAAAGCCTCCCCTGCACCCGCTCTCACTTCCTCTCTCCTTGCTGATTAGCGTGCCACCATTAGGTAGTGGCCTGCGATCCTGCCCTAATATGATGGCATGGAGACTAAGGCAGACTGATGAGAGGACTAGGGGCCTGTCAACTCAGTCCTTTCATATTAACTTCACTGGCCCCCAGTGCTGAACTTCAGAGTAGCAACTCCTCTTCAGGTGGAGACACATGCATACATGGATTCATGCACACACACGCAGACCTACTGTACATACTTTCACATTCACATATTGACAAGCATGCATATTTACATCAGAATCAGAATCAGAAAGGGATTTATTCGCCATGAAAGTTTGCACAGACAAGGAATTTGCTTTGGCAGGAAGGTGCATACAATAAACATATAGGAATCTTAAATTGAATATGTGGTCTAACTATAATAAGGATACATCTAGCAACTAGCAATACTAAGTGGAATACAATTAAAATAAAATATACAATAAAATAAAATATAAAACAAGCCCACCCACAGGCAAAAGCACAGACAAAACACACTTTGGCCACAGGAATAATTCCATGGCTCCATGCTTCAATGCACAGACACGGCTAAGCTCTCCCATGGCTGGGATCACGAGGAATAATGTCAGGAAAGCAGCCCAGTGTTTTCCTGAGATGGGCCATTTTCACTGTCAATGTTGGCATCCGTATAGACTTCTTTAATTTCTGTCCTGTTGCTTCTCAAACTAAACCCCTTGGCAGCTCGATTTGGTTTTGTTGACATTTTGTCCGTTTGATGGAGCAAAATAAATCCCATCAATATCTGACACAAAACACTTTGGCTTATCTCGGCTTTGTTTAAGGCGCCAAATGTACTGGATGTTTTTTGGTGAGGGAACAATGGTTCCTTATTGTTGGTGGTGTGAATGCAGTAAAGGCAGAAGGTACCCACCTGGGCTTGGATAAGGAACAAAGTGTTTCATCACCAGTATACAGTGCATGGACAGTGCCAGTTACAGCACATTCTCATGTCACAGCAATGCAATATCTAGTATATTCATAACATAACATTGGCATGTGCTTAAATAAACACACACATTTCTGGATGATTTTGAGATGTCCTTGAAGGAATTCTCTAAGTTGTATTCTTTATTATCCATTATCTGTGATTTATTTTCTTTTTTTAAAGGGGCATACAGCTTTACATTTCATAACCTTTCCATGGAGGTCTTACATACTAAATCATAGAGATTCTTCATTTTCATTTTATTAAAAAAAACGATTACACCATCCTGTGTCAACCTGGGACAGAGACTGACACAGAGCCGTTTGTTGAAGCTGGGTGAGTCTCTTACTGTCAGTGATATTTGTGCTAATAATACATATTTTCACTCAAATGTTTGTAGCTGAATCCTGCAAACTGAGAGCAGGTTGGAGTCTGAAAGTGTTTTATCCTTGATCTGAAAATTAGCAGCAATTTTCTGCAAATAACATGCAATAGACTGTTGAAACAAGTGTCATGATGATCCAAATGAGATAATACTTTAGCAAAAGAGGGTTGTTTACAAATTGCTGTCAATTTTAAACAATTGAGCACTACTTTTGTCACAGAACAGAGCCAATCTACTGTCCTGCAATAGGAAAATATAACTGTAGCTGTTGGTGAAGAAGATAATGTGCTGCTGTAGTGATTGCATTTCAAAGCTTTTTCCTCTCAAAAGAAAGAAAGGATGTGACATGAAATGCATTACCAAAGAACTGACAGAATGACATGTTTTTGTTTGTTGACGTCATTAACGTTAGATCTCGTACTGTGGTAGCTGCCAGCATCAATACTGTATTTGCTATTGGCAAATATTTTCCAAGCCTAAAGGACACCATGAGGATGCAAGGTAAACACACATTACTAGTGTTTACTCGTGGACCCAGGCTATGGGGGGTGTTCAATAACAGCTCAATTCTACTATATTGTTGCAGTTCAATTCGGAAAGTTTTCTCTGACAGTCCCTGACTCTGTGATGAGCAAAAGTCAATAACAATGTGTGCTGCTGTTGAACACTAGGATGCTGTCAGACATTTTAAACACTCCAACAAAAGAAGAGCAGGAAAAGCATCAGTTTAGCATAAGGTCAATGTCTTTGTTAGGAGGCATGAAGATGGACAAGGATATACTGCAGGTCCAGCTATCAATCATTTTTCTGCAGGATAACCCCATGTGAAATAACGTCCTGACCATAACCATAATATCTGTAATGACCTGAGAGGTCAGCGTACAGCACTGTGCTATTTTATAATAATCTGGGACGAAAGCTGCAGCGGTGTGGAAAGGATCACTCAACAGACCAGCTCTCTGAAGACCCCCAGAATACCATGGGGCCGGCCTTTTGGAACAACTTTTGATTTCAATTTGAGCCAGGCCACGGAACGAGGACATGACATCATACGTAGCGCAGTGGAGCCAGGGAAGGGACGTGACCAGAGGCCTCAAACAGGCTCAGGTGCTGGAAACAGAAATTTAATGACGTCTCGAGAGAGGCTACAGCCCAGGCAGGCCGACACTGTCAAGACCAACTGAAACTAGTCACCTTGGTAGGGCACAACAGTCCATGTAAATGGGCCTTGATGATGGAAAACAAAACTAGACTAGGACTAGAATATATAATTTGCCTCATTAAATGTTTTGAGTCTGGGGGAAGTTTTGGATGAGGTTGACTGTAGTTTGAGGATTTGAGAAGATCCACGAATGGACGATTAGCCAAATAAGGCTTTAAAACATGATATTGAAACACAGCATCAGTCGTGCCACTGAACTGCTGGAGCTGGTTCTGGGATGATGAATTACATCATCTGAACAAGCCATGAAATGGAAAAACAACAGTGAAGGACTTCACTGGCAACAACGCTTAAAACTCCATCTATATTGGCTCAGTGGATGTACAAGTGGTGTGACCTCACATCTGGCTTTTGTTACAATACACTACATCACATTTATATAGTGTCAGGACTATCTGGTCAGAAGCCTTTAACATTGCCTTGCAAAACCACCCTCTCATTAGGTGAGTCCAAGGGTCAAACAGCTGCACATGGCCCTTCTCCTGTCAGATTTATGACACTGAGGAGGCCTTGAGATACATCTCACATGCTCATCCCTCAGTGTGCAACAGAATACACCACCTCCTTTGTTGAGCATTCTTCCCCTTCCACCTTAAATAGGCGCCTGTATCCATGGAGATCTGGCATACATCAATCAAATTATATTAATGCAATGGTATCTATAATTCACAGAAACGAACTGACCTCACATATTGTCACTGTACAAATAATGTATTCATGATGTACTGTATTTTACTGTAGTGATAAAGTGTGCCAAAGGCCATACAGCATTTTCCAGAAGAGGGAAGCTCCTTCCCTCTCTTGGGGGAGGAAGGAATGTCTTATCACTCTGTTCCATATTGTTTGAACAATAATACCACCGCTGCTACATCATTTATATTCTTACAGTATAAAGCAGAGAAGACTGCCTTAGCAACTGACTTCTCATTAGTAATTTGTTATTTACTCAGAAATTATTGTCTTTTCCAAAACACAGGGGGTGTAACTCAGTAATTAAGATTAAACATTATAAATTCCAATATTGATCCATAAGTAAGATACTATACGACAAAAAGACAACTTCAGTTACATGACCATGGACGTGCCCCTTACCACTGGCACTGGATAATATGCTACATTTTAGCATCAAGTCGGTTTTTAGTTTTTAGTTTCGGTAGATATCCTCCGGACTTCATAATAATTCCCCACAACAGTTTTATAGCGTGACCTGCTCAGTTGATTATACAAGATGAGAGTGCACGCAGGCTCGTGAGGTGCCCCTCTGCTGAACTCCCTACCCTACTGGATTTATATCCTGCAAAATTCCTCTTTCAAATGAATTTCTGCTTTCATAATCCATTTGTTTTCACTTCCTTGTTGCCTCTGGTGTCCTGTCCCTCAACCAGTTCACAACAATAAGGAAGAAAAAGACCTCAGGTGAAGTTATTTGTCTTTATCAGACCCATGAGACTCTGGCACTTATGAAGACCAATGTCAGTTAATATACATCAGGCGCTTTATTGCAGAAAATGAGAGCACACAAAGTGGATTCAGCATTAACGCAAGCAGCTGAAGGTCGAGCTAAGCTGCAGGAGTGATGGTTGTTGTCTGTCAAGGACACCTTTAACGCTGATTGGTCAATTGAGACGCCATCTCTCTCTGTGGGATAGAAAACATATTTCAGAGTAAATGCTGTTGTATCAAGAGAATACTGTATATCACAGTATTGAAGATAGTCAAACATCTGATGATACATTTTGGAAGTTTCAGGATGTTGTACAAAAGGTTGCTGTACAATTTAACTTTGATACAGACATAGATTATGTGTGGGCATTATGATACAACACAGTATTATTTAAGCTGTGTATGACCCACAGTAGGAAAGTCCCACTCCATTTTCATAAGCAAGCGGTTTTCCATCTATCAGGATGAGTTGCCAGGAACTATTTGTATTCAATTTTTAAGAGGGACCAAGAAAACAACTCATCTCAACATGTCAGTTTTTTATCAGGCCTTTAATTCATTTTTCTAATATAGAAACAAGTCTGTGTAATATCCCATTTCCCAGAAACTCCTTTCACATTTTATTTACAACTAGCAATTATTTGCTTCTGTTACAGTGTGTGACCATCAATCTGGATTACTCAATTACTCTGAGCTTCTCAATGCACATTTCACTTCTGTTGCTTGGCTGCCTTTCTTGAGAAAACACTTCACGTAATGGAGGATAATGAAAGTAGATATGGAAGGTGGGCCTCAGAACTGCCCCTTGTGCTCCTAAACACCCCACCCCCCACCCTGAGTAGTGCAACGACTGTTTGGACTGCCAGAAGTTGACTAGATGAGCAGCATCTTTAATCATCTGTCTTTAAAATGTTACTAATTTCTTGCATTACTACACCTTTAGTGAGTGATAGCAAACAGCTATGCTGCATTCTTAGGAGGATAATCCACTATCTGTTAGATCCACTCAGGTGTCTAACACCTTTATCCGCAGCAGCAGCTTACTTGTCCATAGTGGAGGCAGATGTAATACAAAATATTAAGCTCTCAAGTCTTCTTACTGTGCATTGCTATGCCAATATGGCGTTTTAACCATCTGCAGTACCTTTCTGTAGGGTAAACTTTCTATAGAGTCTGAGAGAATCCTGACATCCCATAGCTAACCGGCCAGATTGTGGCCTCTTTGAAAATGTGGCAAGGCTGACTGTGGAGATCCTTGCCCCTGCGGCGGGCCTATGGGGCCCTGCAGGATCTCACCTCTTCATGGGCTTCACTGGAAATCCTGTTAGTGTAGCGCAGGACCTCCAGCTCCATATCAGTCTTAATCAGACAGCTGCAAGAGGAGACAGGGATGAGGAAACGATGAGCTCTTCTCTCTGGTCATCACATCACTGCTTACCCTGCCAGGTGTTCATTTATCTATGTTATCATGCAAAAACACACACTGTGACAGCTACAAGGTAGAGAAGCCTCCCCCCCCCCCCCCCCCCACACACACACACAAACATTCACACACTTATGCCTGCAAACGGGTACGCACTAGTACACGTCACCCACACCCAAACTGCCATCTTCCTTCTTGTTAGCGAAGCGACTATTCTTGGTCACTGTTCGGCACCATTTTTTCTCATTAAATAGTTCATCCGCACGTTAGAGAGACAGTCGCCTTGGATGAGTCAGTGTGAAAACAGCCACACTTGACTAATAAGGTTCTTCTAAAATAATCCCTCATCACACAGATGCTGCAGTAACCAATGGTTACAGGGATGATATTTCTGGTTATCATTCTGGATTCATACTACAACTAATAAATTTTATTTTAAAATCCTCAGTCAAGTATTTTACAAAAGCACACATCGTTTTGGCATGGTACTGTAGATGTGGATATTCCCAAAAGGAACGTCTTGTGAAAATTGCCAAAAGCCCGTTCTTCTCCCCCTGAGAAGCGGCAAAGAGGTTTGCGAGCTCTTCTGAGAAATGTCAGCTCATCAGGGTTGTACAGCCCTTGAACTCTCTTTGGTAATATTTGGTAATAAGCAGAGGGAGGAAGAAATGAAAAGTTTGCAGCTGGAAGAGGTGTAGCCATAATGAACCGGCTTCCTACAGAGTAATAAGGGGCCTGAGAATAATGCCAAGGACAGCCAGGCAAGCACGAAGACCATTACAGCTCAGCCGACTGGCTTAAAGTTCTGCCTGGGAGGCCCGACAGCCCAGAGAACAACCCTTGCTGCTGACTGCAGCCACATAATTACCTCAGGAGGTTGCAGCAATTTCTCACTGTTGCTTTACAATTGGACAGATGCCTCAGAAATGAAGGAATGTTTTTACGGAATCAAGTTGTATAGGAGAAACCTGTAAAAACAACCATTTATATGCCTATATTATGTTCATCAAAAGAAAGGGAAGAGGGGGAACATATTTTGTCAAAAAAGAATATTTTTGTAGAAAAGACAAGAACCTGCAATCTCAGAAACACAGAGACAAGAACAGAGCAGATATTTAGCCTACAACAGTACCTCAAGTGTATAGACGTATTTCTCTCTTTGGCAAGAAAAAATTGAATTTAATAAAACCTGAATTAAGTGACTGATTATGGATATTCTTAGTGGAAAGAGTTAAATTCAGCCTAAGGAAGTTTGAACTATTTCCTCAAAACTGTCATCTTAGTTCTTAAAGTAAAGTCTTATAAACACAAATGTTTTTTTGACGATTCAAGGGAAAGGTTTACAGACAGATGGAGATCTTTTTACAAATACAATAATGTGCACAAAATGAGATGCAGACACTCATTTAAAATGGCACTGAGGCTTGAGGGTTGGAGATTTTCCAGAACACTCCCATTAACTATTCCTATAATTTGCTTGGTCTTTGATCACATAGAACATACTATATCTCACGCTCCATGCAAATGATCAGGAGGAAGAAGCAGAAGTTAAAATGTACTTTAATGGTCATATTTTAGAAAATATTGCAACTTAAAATGCAGTCACTTTGGAGTGTCTATTTGGCATCTTTTTAGGCTGAAACCACTCTACCTCAATTTATTTCAAAAGTTAGGAATCTGGTCTCTGGTATCAGACCTCTAGAGCAATTGATTTGGTCTGTGAAAAATACCTATAGAGAAACCACGATAAGTGGGAAAAAACCTTTCCCTAACATGACAGAAGCTGTAGGGATTGTGAGTTCCAGTCCACAGCCAAACATGACGGGCTAGATTGGTGAATGTACCAATCTTTTCAAAAATCCATGGAGGGTTAAAGCTAAATTAACAGCATATGAATACAGTCCATTACATCCCTCAGTACAGACCATTTTGACAAGTATGACTTTTTGCTACATTTTTTGTTTCAGTATTATTCAAATAGCATGATTTGAATACAAATAGAATAAGTCCTATAACTCAATGACTAAGAGACTAATGTTCTGTTATAACCTGTATTATTGAGCAAAGTACAACCAAATGATTGCAAAATATCACTATATGAATTACTAATGGCTTGCATGTACAGTTCTGCTGGAGCAGGAGACAAGATAGTCTTTCACATAAACAGTGATGTAGCTATATGGCTCCCATGGTAGTAGGCACATTAAATGCCAAAGCACCATGAGCTTGGAGCTGTTTATTACTCCTCTGCAAATAGCCCAAATGTCAGCCAGAACAGCCCTGATGTGATAATGTTTATGGTAACATTGATGAATGAAGAGCATTAGTATAGATGTTCAGTACAACACAACTAAATTTCAAAGAAACAAGCAATCAGTGAGTAGCAGTGGAGCATGTCATTACTTTTTACAACAATGCTTTTAACAAACCTCAAGGTGAATATATATACATTATCCTCGATGGTTGTCATCACACAATCTTTCAGCTGTTGTTTTTTCCAATAAAGACAAAAAAAGTGCAAAAACCAACTAGCAATAGTGTGGTTTAAGCTGTCACTACTGTATCCTGTTTGACAGAGGACCTGTCAGGAGATAAAAGTAAATGGAGTCTGGCTTCACAGCTTTTCATTATGAATTAGGAAGTCCAGCAGGAACCTCTGATTAATGACACGCAAGTATTTAATGTGAATTTTTAATGTGCTGTATCCAACAAATTACATACATGCTGTGAAGGGGATTAAGACATTAAGCTAATTTGAGCAAACTTTTACCTATAATTGGGAAATTGTATTAATGTTTTATCACTGACCAACATATTTTTTAAGGATGAAAACTTTAGAACATTTAGATGAACCCATCATTGGAACAGTTACAGCATATTTCAAATTTGTTCTCACAATTTGTACATACCCAAATGGTATTGTGAATACAAAAGCCAAAATGTAGCATAATCATAAGTTGTCAACTAACTGATCTAATAGTAATTCTGGCAACAAACAAATACATACTGTCTTGACAAATAAGTAAAATGACAAAATGTACAGTGCATGTTATAGGAACACACTGTCACATGAGAGCCACAGAAGAAAGACATACTGTTGACAAGATGACAAAGACAATGGTTGTCTGAGTAAAATTCTGGTTGAGTCTTAGGTCAACGGAATCATATTTTCTGAAGAAGAGAAAGGTACTAAACCTGATTGAGGAAATATGATTTTGCTTTTGACAAATGCACAGGGAAATGAAAGGAGACTTGTCTGACAGATGGTTGTGCTACAAGTAGCATGAGTCTCTCTGCCATCATAAATCAAGGGTATTTCTCTCAATCACCCACTTACAAATTAGGTACAGTGTTTCCTGGTAGGTTGCGGTTGCTGACTCAGATTTCGCAAATGTTCCCACGCCAGGGGGCAATCCTGTAAAACACAAGTAAACATGGCCACACTCATGGTTATACAGATATATTAACAGTTGTTTGGAGTTAGCGACTGGCCTCTTTATTTAGCTAATGTTTGAGAGCACTAACTACCTTGATATTAGCTTAAATGGTCCTGAGGGATCCAAGCATAACCCTACTGTACATCCCATAATGACTGCCTTCATTTTAGACATGGACATGCTATCCTAGAGAATCTTTGCTTGCATAGTAACGTTAAATGTTGAGAAAAATATTTTAGAATCCAATTTACCCTGTAGGTAAGTGGGAAATGATTATCCTTACACCAATTGAGATTGTCTTGTTTGCATATCACAGGGAAGTCAAGCAGCTGTAATTGCTGCAGTGGGCCCAGAGGCTTTTTAACTTGAGAGTGTAAAGCTGGCAGGTTGACAGCAGGTGGTTCTAACAGGCGTATATGAATACAGGCAACAGTCTGCCTTTAGAAGGCACAGTCAGGTATCCTTGACAATGAAGAGTCAATATTCCTCAAATACAATGCCTCCCAGTAAAACGCAGAACCCAGTCATTACCAATTTTCTTCTTTTTTTCACTAAAACTGATCTGGTACACTGTCATACAACTGTGATAGGTTGTCCTTTTTACAAGGTTGATCACTAACCTAGTCTTTAGTAACTAAGTGGTTTAAAGGACCAATGTCCTTTAAATCACCTCCAGGAAAAAAAATATACATTTCAGTTTACTTTTCATCATAGTGTTTGAGCTGGAAAACAATATTGTTTGTTTGTCGAAAAAAGTAATTTAACCCAGTAAAAATGGGTTAATGGGTTAAAAAATTGCTTTTTGTCCACAAAAATTAAACAATTATTTTCTAAATTTATCTCAGACTGAGATCTCTCAGTCAGTTGTGTGAAAGGAAGCTATACAGCCAATTTTTCTACTTCACTTACCATCTCTGGTTCCTCCTCTGTTCCTAATTGTATAGATTTACACTAATAAATATGTTGAAAAATAATACCTGTATAAGCTGTGTGACACATAGTTGATTAGAAAGAATGAGGGCAGGTGTAAACAATTATAATTACCCATGTGGAGACCTAGCTTACTTCGCATTCCACAAAATGCTGGAATGACAATCATTTTGAAGTATGTTCAAAAGGTCTCCAGTATGTCCTCTTAACAGGATAGCAGAACACCCAGTGCAAGTTGGTGGCATGTACCAATAATCTCCTAAAACCAAGGTACATTAAAGTGGACAAAAATGAATAGGGTCTACATACATCAGTATACTTAAAGCAAGATGTACTTGTTCTGTCTCTAAGGTTTGCTAAATGACTAAATGTATTGTTGACAGCTACAGTGTGGTAATCCTTTAGTATTCTGATTCTGATCTCTCATGGATGACTTGAGAGCGGCTCTCAGAGATGGTGCCACAGGAACCTAAAGTTATAAGGGTTTTTATTGCCACTGGAGGGCAGGGGGCTGGCTGCATCACTGCTTGTTTTTAAAAATGCATTATATTTTTGTGTTTGCTCACCACTTTCTGTTTATTCTGAAGTGTACCCTTCTCAAACCTATTAGATTTACTGGCTGCCGTTTTTTCTTTCAGTATTTGCTCCTTTAGATGATTTGTTTGAACAAAGCTAACTACATAGAGGCAGGAATTATTCTGGAATAGATGTGAATGCTCTTCACCCCAGTTTTTTCTACATTTGATGCACAAAAATAGCTAGCCATTGGTAAATGAGATTTGAGATTGGACAAAAACACATATCTCAAACAATTTGACCAGTACAGTTTACCAGTATGTCACGTTGGTCCTTGTAGGTTGAGTTAAAGCACCTACTCCAATGGTACTGATGAAGACAAACAAATCCTCTCCCAAACCATTTGGAATTGGAAGTAACCTCAATGGAACCTTTGTTTCAGCTCCAGTATTCCTTGGAGAACTCTCTAGTGTGTCAGTTATCCAAGGGTACACAGTGAGATGGGTTTAAATTTGGTCTAGGCTGGTCACCTTTCCTGCCAGCGACCCAGCTCCCATCCATAATCCTGACACCAGGCTGGCAGTATGTCACCCTCACACATGATGAACAGTACTGGATCAGCATGCACTCACTGTACCTCACGCCACCAAAGGACAGAGGGACAACTCCTCACCTTAGGGAAATGCAAACTTTTTTGTTATAATTGAAATTCTGCCCAGTGAAAGACACATACTGTATCACTGTCCAACTTTAATTGTGCAACATACAAATTATGCACTATACTGTATGTATTGAACACAGGGTCTGTCCCAGCTAACAAAACTAAGCTCTATCCATACAGGTGCAATGGTTCACTCGGGAGAGTGTGCCTGTTTGCCTGTTCTTGTGTTTCTGCATTCACCGCAGGCCCAGAACTTCCCTTTTTGACCACTAACTTAGCAGGATTAAACGGTGGCAAGGAGAGAGATGAAGCCACGTTAGGCCTCTCTGAGGCAAAGGAGAGAAGAGCGTACAGTACACCCTGGAGGAGGAACTTTCATCACCATCGCAGGGCGTCCCTAAGGGATCAGGAAGTAAAAGTATGCTGGTTCTTGCTGATGGTTTACATTAACGACGAGAGGCCGTTAGTGTCACATCCAACTGTATGAACTCTGTAATCATGTTCCTCAAATCAGCCTATTCATATGAAACAAACTAAAGAAGAACCAAATTTAACCTAATGCATGAACGAGTCCTCGTCAAACATGCTGAATGGAATACCCAACAGTCAACTGCGTCTAGCTGAAAGGCACATTTTGTCCCTCCATACAATTAAATTATTGACGATTTAGCACAGATTATTTTGACTTGGAATCTCATGGGGGACAAGACAGGGAACTTAACGTCCCTGATGTTCAGATCCCCAAATCTAAACTTCACCATCCTCATTAGCATCACCCCTTATGTTTTCCCCAAACAACCAGACATCTGCATCTAAAACGAACATCGGGTACCCGTCAAAACCACAGAATGAATACTTAATCTTTATGTGCCATATGCCTGAAAGAGACAGTTAACATCTAGCTAATTACCATTCACGTCTACAGGGGAAAAGGCGGTTTTAAAAAACGGACCAAAGTTTTTTCAAAATCAATATTTCCCTGAATATAGTTGTATAGCTTTGATGAAGAGAAACAACATTTCTTCGAGAAAGTGTGAGAACTTGCTTGTCATTCCTCCTGACCTCACAAAAAAGTACCTTCCAGGCAGTTCAAAGAGACAGAAAACAATTAAAATTGCAAATATAACCAACATTTTAGCATTATTGTTCTAGATCAGATCTTGAAGATGGATCCAATATATTCCATATCAAATATACACACTGTATAGAGCATTTCTTATGTCCTGTAACATCTAATCTAAATGCCCACAACTTGTAATCATCAGAAATGATGTGCACGCATTTCAATTGTACAGCATATTCACTTAAATAAAATCCACCTTTACTCAGTGACTAAATATTTTTCATTGGCATGGAAAAATCCTCTTAGGTAGCAGAGTCTCAGAGCTGTTCAGAGTGTCTTCTACTGGTGAATCGTCTCTGAAGCCTGACCCTACCTGTGTTTGCATACAGGGGCAGAGTCATGCTGTCAAAAATGCCAAGGTCACCAAAATGAGTCAGATGGGATGCTTCACTGCATGCGTCCTGTAGATGGGGAGCTGTCCATATATCCAGCAAGAACAAACAAACACACACACACACAGACACACAAACACATGCACACACACACAGACACACACATACGGGTGTACTATGGTGCCCTTCTTGGTTTCTAAAACTACCCAAAAGTGAATTAATGAAATTGTTTGAAACAACAGTCTCTTTGGCTACATTACTGAGGAAATATAATAATTGTCAGAAAATATTAATATCTGTTTAGTGTGTCGAGTTTGCAACATCTTTACATGTACTCATTTTGTACATTGTGTGTCATACAGTACATACTGTACGTGCTCACTGTCGGTCTCAAACAATTCTCAGGCAATCAAGTATAAACAAACCGATATTCTGAACCTTTAGTATATGGCACAGCTCTCTGGGCTGTGACATCTAGGGAAAATAAGGTGCTTACTTTCTGAAAAATAGCCTCTCAGCCCAGCAGCAAGCCTGTGTGAACACCACAATACTGAGAGGGATAAGGCAGTGGAGCACTAATTAGTCTGACTGAGGCGCAGCATTAACAACAAGCTTCAGAGCTGGGAGCTGAATAAATACATATAAATCCACAATAAAGAAATATGGTAATATTTCCCTCCATTGTGAGAAACTCAAAACTGAAACAGTCTGCAGAGGCACTGTGTGAGAGCCCTTTGGAAATGAGCTGGATGTATCTATTCAATTTGCTGATTAAAGCAATACTAGGCAAGTCTTGGCTGCTGAGCTCCCAAGAAAAGATAAAGTTTGAAGTCTCTGGAATCCATTTCAAAAGGATATATTTAGAAAACCCAAGACAGGGGGGAATGCAATAACAGCTGGTAACTCACATACACCGGAAAAAAACCTCTAGCACTCCTGAAACTAGGAACTGTGAGTCTAATGAGTCAAGTCATGCATGCAGGTAGCACAATCTTCATTCAAGGTATGGACAAACAGAATGGATATTTTCGGAGTCTACATCGATGGTGACATATACGTCTGCTTCGGTAGCTCCAAAAGCTCAGTGGATGTAAGACTCTGACAAAAGCTCATGAGTCACATACCCTAGCATAGGTTTACTCCTCACGTCTCAATCCATCTCTCTAATTGAGTTTTCATGTTCGACCCTTGAGTGCACAAAACAGGGTATTTTCTCAGGTAGACTGAGGCATGGTGAGTGCACTCACCATGTGCAACAATGCACAACATGACAGTGATAGCACACGCACTACGGCACTGCACTCCTAGTGCTGGGAATCCAAATCCTGATCCGAATATTGGGTGATTTTCAGCCTAGTGCAGAGTGGGATGTAAAAGAAAAGCCAAAACATTAATCTTATCATCAATGTCATCACTTTTCAGTGACTCTCTTGTGTTTTGATGGGAAAGTCTTTCTGTGCTCCTAGTCTTGGTAATGAACCCGGTTCTTCACTGGCCCAATTACTCCCTAACTTAAAGTTAGCCCCAGTGCTACTGGGTTCTGATGGATGGGCTCCTTGCTCATGGCTACCTCCCCCGCCCACACAAAGAGGACATAATGATGGATGATTGGCAGAGGAGCGCTCTGCTCCACCCCTAGGGAGGGTAAGTAATAGAACAGGGCAAGTGGGCTGGTGCTGAGTGAACAGAACGCCCTCAAGTGCAAAAAATGATTTAATCTCTTATCAGATGGCAGAAACTCTCAAATTAAACAATGTATAGGTTTATCTGTATCTGTACATTATCCCACGACAGATTATGGACCGTGGGAGATTATAACTCCTAAAAGGAAAAAGTAATTACGGTATTTGCTGTGCGGTGTTACCCTTCTAAATCTCAGGATAGAGTGGCTGGTCAAACATACAGACTACACAATAATTTAACTCCACAGCCAAACTAGCTATGCATTATATTCAAACATATTAAACTTCAACCACATGGAATCCACTAAAAATGAGGACATCAATGGTACACTTATACTGTATAACCTGGTCTCAATGCAAATAACTAATTGAGCTGTGTGGTGGCTGATTATGTCATAGTGGCGCTAATGTAATTTCTATGGCAGAGAGGTTTCATCAAGTAATTAACTCTGCCAACTACACTGGAATATGAAGGTTGGGAGAATCTGCTTTTAAGTGGAACTAAATGGCTTAATGTGCCCTCAAAGCCATTTTTATGCACTTAATTCCCATTTACACATCTTCCCTGATCCCTTCACTGGACTGGTGATCATTCTTCGGCTAATCTCCTTTCTAAATGTTGACATGCTCCAGTCTTTTGCGAGACTCAGCTCTATCTTTCCCTCAAAGAGCTTTTGTGGTCACTCACAACATCAGAAGGATCCTTTAGACCCCCGGCGATGCATTACGCACAACGGGCAGATCTTGGTTCATACTACTTAGAACAGAAAGAGTAAGTGCTTTAAACATTAAATTTACATACCAACAGTTTAAATATTGCACCTATTGTCAATACATTGCAAGTGCATGGGGGGCCTTTGAAAATGGAACTCTATACTGGAATGGCACACGTCTGCATCCTGGTGCTGAACTATTCTGAAATCTAAATCCCTATACTTCAGAAAATACCTGTGTACGTACTGTAGTTCAGAGGCTATGTAGTTTGGAGGCTATGTACCGTAGTTCAGAGACTATGTAGTTCAGAGGCTATGTACTGTAGTTCAGAAGCTATCTAGTTCAGAGGCTATGTAGTTCAGAGGCTATGTAGTTCAGAGAATATGAGTCACCGAATAAGACGTAGTCCTGGTGTGGTGCTCAGTGGGGTCCAACTGGCAGAGTCTGCAGTCCCCCCTCCTGATGCCACACCCAACCCACTACAATCAACAGCCACTGAAAATGTTCTTTTGAAGAGGGAGAAAGGAGCAGGTTGCAGAGTGCTTCTTTTTGGGGCTTTTTGGATCACCTCACATGGTTTCCTCTCTGGAACCTGTGGGTGCTTGTTTATCATTGTGGAGCATTTCTCCAAAAACCCAGTCCTACCATCACTCAAGACCAGTGCAAAACACAGCAGGTTCACATGGAAGTAAAAATACAGAGATTTCACCACAACACAAGATCTACAGGGAGGGCTCCAATCTTCACATCCATCACAATGCTTCTTTTATTCGTCACATTTGTACATGAACAGGGGTCAGCGGAGGACAGAAGGTGCCACTGTATCGCTCCAAAGCACTTTGCGACAAACTTTGCATGAATAAAACCTTGGTTGAAGCCATCTATGCTTTCAACTTTCTTTTTTGAGTCTTCAGCTTGAACCAGAATGCAATACTCAACTTGGAATCCCTCGTCATCAGTCCTCTGGGTTTTTGGTTGCCCCTGATCAGAGGGAATGTGATATAAGGTGATATTATGCAGATGCACCATCCAGATATGTGGTGGCAGGCAGGCAGGCAGGCAGGCAGGCAGGCAGGCAGGCAGGCAGGCAGGCAGGCAGGCAGGCAGGCAGGGAGGGAGGGAGGGAGGGAGGGAGGGAGGGAGGGAGGGAGGGAGGGAGGGAGGGAGGGAGGGAGGGAGGGAGGGAGGGAGGGAGGGAGGGAGGGAGGGAGGGAGGGAGGGAGGGAGGGAGGGAGGGAGGGAGGGAGGTCTAGTGGGGAAGATGGACCATGCAGTGCAGTGTGAAAGTCTTCCCTTTGGTGCCTGCACACATTACTCTGTAGCCTCCTCCTGTTCTCCTGCACTCAGAAACCCACCAGAGACTATCCCAGTCTACTGGCTCTGCACACAGGGATCTTGGTTGCCTTTTGAAATGTCTTTGATTCTGTTGCCATAAAAGTGCTCCAACAAGCTCATTGCTTCTTTCCAACACAATATAGACACATAGGCGCAATCAAAAATGAGTCATACTGTGTTGAAATCCATCGTGGGTTAAACAACCCAAGAACAAAGCAACTGAACAACAGTTTTCCAACACTGATGCGTGGAGCGTACCAAAAATACCTGTATAACTGGAAGGGTATTTCAGCAACTGATATAACCTGAAATACATTTTTTATGTTCATTTTCTCCCTGTCTCATGGACTATAGAAAATTGGTAGCCTCTTGGAGCACAGACCCTGGCAGATATTGGTGTCAAATATATGGCCGTGGGACAAGTGAAGTCACAACTCATCACTTTGCACTTCTCTGGGAGAGACAGATCATCCCGTGGCCCTGACACAAACATGAATCTCCTAACCCAAATAAAGACATCACAAACACACCACCTGCTCTAGCCAGGTGCACAGGGACAGATACCGGTAGCTATAGCAATAACTAAGGTTGTTTCATATTCTTTCTTTCTTTTATTCCTTCTTTCTTTCTTTCTTTCTTTATTTCTTTCAGAAGAGGCCATAGTAAACTGTCCTTCGGTTTGAAATCAAAGAACCAGAAAATCACAAAGGAGATTTGATATTTCAAATACAAAAGTTAGCGCCAGATGGGCTCTTTACAGACTATTCTATTGCAGCATTTTAACATAAGGTTAAATGAAGTTAACCAAATCTTCAGAGACCAGTCTTTCCCAAAGGGAGTATGATGGTGATGTGATTTTCCAGGCTCACACCTCCTCTCTCTCCCCTTCAGGATGGGCCTCTAATGCTCTGTCCTCGGACACAAAGCGGAGAAGCACTCAGCCAAGGGATTGGCTGCCCACGCCTTGCCATGTCTGCCCGCATATCTATTGATCAGAGCCTGACTCGGGCTTATTGTGCCCTCTGTGGAAACCTCAAATGAGGCGCTGCACAGATACATTCATCTTCATCCCACGGCAGCATATCTGGGAGGGTCACAAGGACCATTATACAGAGTAAGAAGTAAAGCTGATGCTGCTATCTAGCTACACTATTCTGAAGCTCTAAGGCTGTAGCACACCAAAGCGAAGGTGGATCTTTTTCTTCTCTCAGTAAAACATTATCTTCTCCATACCTTCCAGAAAAAACGAACAAGGCTGTAGAAATTCTGGTGTGAGGGTAGATGGTCTTTGCAGATGCATTAAGGCTGCTGACATGAGATATTGACCATCGCTTTCACAAAAATTCACAAGTCAGCAGATGGTCTTGGGTGTCATAGTAGATGCTAGTGACCTTGCTGTGTTTTGTAGTGGTCAATAGTCACACATTATGCATAGTGTCATGGAGTTCTGATAGTAAACGTTGGATTTTCACTTGTTAGAAGAATTTATTAAACTGTTGCTCATCCCCATTTATCATAATCAATGGGAGGATAGCTGGGCCAGTGGAGCAATTTACAGCTGTGCTGAGCCACAGAGTTGCTGAGTCAGAGGTAACTTTAGAGACAATTATCTAAGGTGTTATTAGACCTGGGGCACAGCCACTGTCAGGGTTCAATGAATCATTCATTTGGACGAGATCTATAGATTTACAACTGGTCAAGGGGTTAACCAATATATCTGTGGAGCCACTGGTTGAGTATGATTTGAGGGTAAGTCTTCAGATCAATATATTGAAAGCGATAGAGTGCAGGTGTGGTGACAGTCACAGCAGAGCTTTGATGTGCTGTCACATGACCTGCTGGAGGACAAAAGCAATCAGTTCCGCAGAACTTATCTTAAACGGTACAGACAAGGTCAAGTAACTAGTTGCAGACTAGTGTGTCAGTGAGTGTAATTTTCTTTAAATGGCAATGCGAGTACAACAGCGTTGGTGTTGACTTACAGGATCAGCGATGACCGAAGAGCAGTGAAGCAAGTAATTATGTGCCACAGGGGGACTACTGGTCCTTCAGTCAAGGGATCGTGTCAAGTGTCTAAACTCCAACATCCACCAGAAGCTGAGGTGAAGTTGAGGATGTGAGATCAAGTTGACAAAGAACCACGTACAAGTCTATGAACAGGTATGAGGTATTATTTGGCCATAGATGAATACTAGATAGTGAACTGAGAAACTGAATAAGGTTTCTTGCCCTTTCAAAAAAGAAAAATTCAAGTAAGCACCGCTCAAAAGTGGTGGTTTTTATTATTTTCTCTTTTTTATGTTCAATCAATCAATCTTTATTTATCAAACACATTTAAAAACAACCATGGCTGACCAAATTGCTGTACAGGAGGAAGTAATCACTGCAGAAAAATAAAGCATGCAACAATGTGGATAAAAGTAGAGTCATCAAAAGATAAAACAGTTCACAATGCATGATGAATGTTAAAAGCCACACATGTTCAATTGGTAGTTGTGTGTGCGAGTATGTAATAAATATGTTACTGTACATCTTATATGGCAGTAGTAACAATATACTTATTTTCCCAATTATTCTGATATTCAAGACTGGTAGCAGGTGCCATTGTACAGGACCATATAAATACATTGGGAGCACACCGTAATAGCCTTCTTATCAGTTTCCAGCTGCATCACTATTGGTCTTTCAATATTCAGTATTCAAGCATACTGTATGGTAGCCGTAAGTGTGTTAACGGAGAGGGTAGGAAGTGCTTAAAACATAATAAAAACCTAACTCACTTTTGGGCATGAAATGATGTGCTTGTGAACATATTTTTCTGGCTCACTACTGTGCAAAGAGAGAGGCAATATCAGTTTTATTCAGCAAACCTCGGATATATATATATTTCTACTCAAGTCTGATACTGATATGCTGATACAACACCCAGTGTGCTATATGGAGCTCCCTCAGAGACTGGCTGCAGCTGTTCTACTGGTGCCTCTTCGAAGATCCGTTTCAGCACCATGCAATGGCCCACATAGACACAACAGTCTAATAAATGAATATCTTCTCACTGGGATTGTGTCTCTAGTACAGTCTGTTCCATTGCTTCAATTGTTGCTCGACCAAAGCAACATGTAGGTACTTTCTTAGGCATGCGCTTCATCTATGATCTGCCAAATCTCTTGAGGGTTCCCTTGCCATCCAACACCAGCAGAGGGAGATGTGCTCAAGAAAGGATGGGGATGGCAGGTCAGGTGGCTGGAGCCCTGGATATCTATCACCCACACCCTGACGTTTGAGACCTAATCCTTTGAAACCTAGAATAGAGGGTGAAATATTAAACTAAAACAGCCAAGGATTATCTACTCTTTAAGTATGTTTTTTCCTTCTGTGCAAGAGAGAATTATTTTCAGTGTAGTATGAGTACTATCAAAAGTAGACTGTTTATGATCTATCTACTATATACTTTTTTTATGGGAAGTTATTTCATGCTTGTGTCACAGATGTTGTCGTGTCCTCAGCAGCACACATTTCCTGCCTCATTTGTCCATACCGGGATTCCAATTAAGGCTACTCCTGACTCGACCACCTCTCGTAACCACCACTCTATCCTGCAACCCCACTGAAAAGGTGTGAGTGGGTGGTATTTATACTGAGGAGTGACTTTCGAATCGGTTTCACTTGGACATAAGGCTCAATTAAGTAACATTAAGGGACAATTGTTTTACAGTGTTACTATAGTGGATTAACATGACAGTCATGAGAGCGACACAGAGACACATTATGAATGTGTGTGTTTCTTCTGAGTGCTGGGATACAGGAAGTGAACTCAGCTGTAACTCATGGATTAGTATTTGTATGATCAAGTATTGTATTTTAGTATTGTTTCTTTGTCCATAATAATGTATTCTATGAATGATGTTACCCAAGGGCTATTGTTTTACATATGCGCTGTGGCTAGGGTTACAGATGCAGGCATCCTCTTTGATCAAAGTCTACAGAGAGCAGCATGGAGGCTCTTGAATCAAAGCCAGTGTACTGTCCAGTGCACCAAGTTGTGAAAAACAGTTAATGTCCTTTGAGTTGAAGGCTAATATCAGGCTCACTGGACAATATAGAACATACACACATGCACGCACAACCATACACACAGGATATTACCAGAGGAGTGTTTTTAGAAAATGTTGAATAAAGTGTGCCTTCTGGCATCCTCCATTATGAGGGGCAATGTTTCAATAAAACGTCATCTTCTGTCTCTCTCATCACCAAGATCATCCATGTGTTTGTTTAAGTAAAGTAGATGATGGACAACATTAATTACATCAAGCAAAACTTGCTCAAGTTATTCAGATTAAATAGTAGGCTAGCCTACTCTCATTTTTATTTAGAATGTTGCTGTTAACTTATAGCTTACAGTACCAACATGTCATAAAATTCTAGTCTCCAGGTAAGAACGTCTTTAGCTTTTGTACAACGACAGGTGTGAGTGATAACTTCAAAGATATCAACTTGGAATTAGGTTTCAAGACAATCTTTGGAAGGTGCACCTGCGCCTTCGACATAGTCAGTACTGTTCTGTGGATTAGGCTATATTAAGCTTTGCTCTACAAGCGGAGACCTTAGAAGCTCGTCTGATACCTGATCGTAGCAGCCTCTCAGTGTCTTGACAAACTTGCATCCATCGAATCCTACTCAGGTCAGAAAAAAGCTGTTGTGAAGGAGGGCATTTTTTGGCATGTTGTCTTGCTATCAACAATTGTTTTTATGTAATTTAAAACTGGATATAAAATTGTACTTTTCCCATGTATTTTTTTCAGCAGATCTGAGGCGTTGGTGTAGCTGCGCCGGTTGCTTGGGTGTAAGAAATAGCTTACCGCTCCTTGGAGACTTCTCGGGGTGTATGAGTCGAGCGCAAACTGCCGGAGTAAAGCGCACCAGACTGCCTGATTGGCCACGCTACTGTAGGCAAGCAGTCCTGTACATCTGTAACAGCGCATCACTCACTTGCGAGTTCTACACGGAACCTCAACCAGGTCAGTTTAAATTTGGATTAGGTGTAAGGTATTGCATTTGGGAGTACAATTGCCTGAATGTCGGTCGTTTAGTTAGTTTGATTTTCAAACCTATCCTTTTCGAAAGAGGCGGGTGCCTTTCCAATAATGCTGAAGATAGGATACTGTGTCTTAACGACTGAAGAGAAGGCATAGCCTACAAGGCTACTCTCCGGCTCTCTTCAGTTTTACGATATTCTGATCCCACTTAAAGGTTTGTTGAGCTTTACTACTGATGCAGAAATTGTTGTGCGTGTTGCCAAGTAGCCGTAACTGTCTACTTGTCTTTATTTTCAGCTGTAATCTATTTGTTGAGTAATTTTGTTTGGGTAGCTGTTTTGGGTGGTAGGCTATCGGTAGATTATAGCCCATACCTAAACTCCGCTTGTCATTCTTCCAATATCAGATGGACACTAACAACATGGCTTACTGGTGCCAATTGTTCATAAAATGTAACGATGTATTTTTGCATTGCTTTCCCACCCTTTTAGCCTGCAATTCAGATTACGAGTTGAATTACAGGGATGAAGTTATTTCAACTATCATAACTATAATGTAGTTATAATATTTGTATTCCTTAGCAACACAATGAAATGCATTAAATAACATCAACCACGGTGATTGATGGCAAGGTGTGCACATAAGGTCCACTTTGGTAAATGTATTTGGCTACTAGATTTTTTAGTGATCCACGCACAACTAATTGCAAAGTGTTAATTTAACACAATAAGTGTTTACAGAGGTAAATTCCATGAGAGTGGACATAAACCCTGAAGGAGAAAAATGAACACTCCATAAAACAAAACAAAATGTGCTGTACTGGCTTATAACCTACAGGTGATAATATTTGAATATTTGTGTTTGTTTGTTGAAGCAGCCTTTCTGCAGTTCACTTAGAGCAGTGGTTCCCAACCCTGGTCCTCAGGGCACACCTGTCCTGCATATTTTAGATGTTCCCCTGCTCGAACACACTGGTTTCAAATGAATGGGTCATTATCTCTGCAGAAGCCTGCTTATGACTATTTCTTTGAATCAAGCAGGAAACATCTCAAACATGCAGGACAGGGGTGTCCTGAGGACCAGGGTTGGGAACCACTTACATAGAGAATGTATTTGACAATTAACAGTGTATTGAGAATCTTTAACCCATCTTTAAACTCCAAGTAAAGTCGGTTACATATGACTTGTAGTAGAGAAGGGTTAAAGAGTCTCCCACAATCCACTCATCGTGTTCTTGTTAAAGGTACAATTGGTAAAAAAAAAAAAACAGCAACACAGACAACTCGTTTTCAGTTTAAATTTCAAATAATTTGGTGGCCCACTACTTTCCAACCAATCATGTTCCAGCAGTCCTTTTCCACCTTCGATGAGACAGACTTTCCTCCATGGCTTATTTTGTGAAACCACTGTCATTCAAACTCAGAATTTGGGGTGCTGTTTCTCATATTTGAATTTATTTCATAATGTTGCCTAACACAGCTTTAAAGGATAACAGACTCACAAAGGCAACAAATTGGAACCGGAAAAGCACTGGGATTGTGTCTAACACACCGGGGTACTGTCTAATGCACCAGGATATCGTCTAGCATTATTGTCTAATGCTTGCAAAATGAAAAGGTTTTGGTTCTGTGCTCATGCAATTAATCTGGAAGTTGGCGAGACAAAGTAATTTATCTGATAGTTAAACAATTAAATACAAGGCCTCAGATCATGCCTTTACATTTACATGTATTCATTTAGCAGACGCTCTTATCCAGAGCGACTAACAGTAAGTATAGAGACATTCCCCCCGACGCAAGTAGGGTGAAGTGCCATGCCCAAGGACACAACATCTTTGGCACGGCCAGAAATCGAACTAAGCAACCTTCTGATTAATAGCCCGATTCCCTTACCTGTATGTAGACTTTTCCTAATACATTCAAATAATACGAATTGACCTAAACTGTCTGACAATGTACGACAAACTTTCTGACAATCAAAAAATTAAACAATGACATTGTGAATAGTACATACTTAAAACATGAACAGTTCCATAAACCTTTGCGTTACTAATGCAGAACTAGCAACGAACAGAGCGCTCCCACTACAATAGTATGTTCTTCTCTTTGGTTGCTACACTGTGTTTCTTTAGGGGCGAAATATATGGGTATTGGTAGGAGTAATAGTGTGGTAATGAGTGTTGAAAATATGTCCAGGCCTACATTCTGAATTCCCCCAAATACGTTCAATTCACAGACATTTTTATCCAGGTGCCAAAGCTATTCTATCAAATGAGACGAGAGTAAAGCCTTCTTTAGTGTGGTATCAAAAAGGAATGACCTCAGTGTGGTCTCGAGCCATAGCCAAGCTTAGCCATGTACGGAGTGTGGTCGAAGACACTGTGCTGGTACTGGGAGGCTCAGAGGCTGGCAGAGGACCAATGGAGCTGGAACATAGCAGTCCAGATGGCTCCGGGGTGTGCAACGGTGCCTCTGAACTGAGGAAGAGATCGCTCCAAGCCCAGCTGGAATGAAGGGATGTCTTACTGCCGCTGTGTGTGCATGAGCAAGAAAGAGAGTGCGTGCATGTACGTGTCTTTGTGTGCATCCTTTATCGAGCATTCCCTTATTCTTTTAATTAGTAACTGGTTAGGCCTTTCGGGATTTAGTTCAAGTAACGTTGAATTTAGTTAAGGCAGGTTTCCACTTTTATAAATTATTTATTTGTTTGAATAAGTCTAATGAGTTGAATACATTTTTTGTGTTGAACAGACTCTGTCCTTGGATAGACACTGTGGGAGGCTGCGCTGTGGATGATGGTGTACTGCTGTAGCTACGTGACCCCAGAGTGTGGGATATGCTGTTGGTATTCACTCCCCTGCTTGATTGAGAACAATCCTGTGTGCAGAGGTAGAGGCTTGTGTGACAACTGCCAGGTCCTTCTTTTTTTGTTGAACGAAAGACACCTGAGGACCATTGAGGGAACATAACAACATAATAATCCACACACACAGTCACACACATACTGTATACTATATGGCCAATGGTATGTGGACATTGCTCAGGATATCAACTCCTGCTTGTTGTACCTCTCATTCTAAAATGACAGTTATTAAAGTGGAATTGGATCCAATATGGTTACTATAACTGCCTTCACTTTTATGAGAAGGCCAGTGCTTTCCAGTTGACATTGGAAGATTGATGCAGGATTTGCTTCCATTCACCAAGAGCAGTACGGACGTTGGGAACCGATGTGGGGTGAATACACCTGTTGGTCTGTTGTCAGATGGCGTTCATTAGTCTCACTTTTCGCATGAGGGTGATATCAAGCCAAAACAGGAAAGGACCTTTCCCAAAAGGCTACAGAGTTTGAAGCATAGAATTATTGATATTTCCACCAATAGACCTAAAGAAAAACAGCCTCTGTCGTTAATTGACTTGATAATGCCCCCATGTACAAAGTGAGGTCCATACAGAGATATGTTTAGTTACGTTTGGTGTGGAAAACCTTGACATGCCTGCACAGACCCCTGAACTAAACTCCATCAAACACATTGGGGAAATGATAAATACATTCTAATGCCATCTGCAAGCCAGGTCTAATCACCCAACATCAGTGCCCAACCTCCTGCACTTGTGGCTGAATGGGCACAAATTCTGAATGGACATTCCAAAATCTTGTAAACAGCCATCCCTGAAGAGTGGCAGTTGTTATAGCTGCAAAAAAAGTATACAGTCATATTAAGGCCCATAGTTTTAGAATGGGATGTCCGAAAATCTCATACTGTAAACTGTAGGTGTGATGGTCAGGTGTCCACATACCATATAATACATATTGCCTAAGGTCTATATTTAAGTAAAAAATACAAACTGCCTTCAGAGATCACCTTGCTTTGCCATCTCAGTTTGGACTTTGCCATCTCCACTCCTCACTAGAGAGAAACTGACACAATTTGTAGGTGAGAATGTTTGGCCTGTTGTTGATCTGACGGGTTTTGACTGAAAACAATCTGAATATAGGTTTCACGAATGTTTGTGAATATTCAACTGATGCTTTCGGGAAAAATTTCGGGAAAAATGAATAATGGTTGAGTACTTAACGTATCCTGTGGGGAAATTAGCATACTTCTGTATTTTGTTGGACGGCTTACAAGACAGGGTGCCTGTCTGTAGAGGTCAGCACTTTGGTTGAGCATCTCTACAGGTGTTTCTGTATACGGACACAAGCGTTCCAGGACCACGAGCATGCAGCCCTCCTCACGAGTATGTGAGGAATACATGACAGCCTGGGGCATCACCCAGGAAGTGCTTTAAGCCCATAACCTCTAATGGGAACAAAAGGTCACCCCTTAATTATTCATTGGGGGTGTCAAACAATCCTCACCGCCTGGTATTTAGAGGGGAGAGCGTATTCATTGAATAATGCAGAGGGAGGATTCTCTTTCCTCCAAAAGCAGCACAGTCCAGTTGGGATGTTTTCGATGGGCTATTCATGATGTTAGAGATGCTTGAACCCCCCATACCCACCCCCCACTCCCTAACCACAAATACTCACACACACGAACAGCGTCATTTCAGGCTGACCTTCTCTGTCACTCGTGGTGGAACTCAGATGGCACATAAGGTGACCGTGACTCATGTTGCCACATTTCTGAAGTACTGCTACATAAGGAGGAAGTTACACTCCTGGGAGCACTCTTACAGTCTGTTTTTTTTCTCCTCCCTAAATTATGCCAGTGCCTGTTTACCAAGTGAGAAGCGCAGGTTGCTGTCGCAATGTATTAGAACAGATATCTCCCCCCACAACGAATCATTATGACGCTCACTCGAAGGTGTATGTTTTGATAGACTTGCTTTGTCAATTGCACTTAAGCAGCTATCTTAAGGCATAAAGGGGTGTTTGTTGCAGCTGAAGAGGCAAAAGGAAATATTAATGCTATAAATGCATTAAAGTGAAGTATGGTGTAATGTGAGTCTCTTCCGTAGGAGGATTAGAAAGAGACAGCAGGGAGGATTCTGACGAGTCTGGGTGGGAGTCTGAGAATGTGCTCTTTGTTGGGCATGAGAGAGAAATACAGAGAGGTGGAGGGAGGGGGCTGGAGCATGTGTGGGAGATAGAGAAAGAGGACGACAGAGAGCGAGAGAGAGCAAGAGAGAGAGAAACCACCCCCAGTCTGTCATCTCTGATCATGGCGAGATGCACATGGAGAGATACGTGACTGAGGCTGCAGAAGTGAGGCGGCAGCACAGGGATTTTAATTTTTGCATGAACCAATAATCATGCTAGTATCAATGCATGTTAATTACAAGGTTAATCTGTTCATCAGGATAATACCATTTTCAATAGTACTGACTTTCCCTTACAGCAAATATCTGTGCTCTCCCTCTTGCCCCAGTAATTATTGTAAAAGAAAACATGATCAATACTACTCTATGATTATGTATTGACAATGCACTTAAGTCTTCAGCAGGGGTGAGTTATAGCCGCATTATTGAATACTTTCGCCTTATCAGTCGGGTTTGTAGGGCTGTCATTGGCAGTCAGTGAAGACATCTTATTGATGCCACTCAAGCTGTACGAGCTCACTAGAGCAAGGTTCACAGATGGAAGATGAAGTGGCATTTCAAAAAGGGACAGTGCTTTGGAGTGCTTTTACAGCGCATTCTGTAGATGCGTAAACGCTATGAAAAAGTTTACCTTAACCATTGGATTCATCTATCAAATCAATAGTTGATGAGATGATAAACAAAAGTGTATGTGATTTCAGGACGCTGACTGAAAAATGACACTGGACTTTTTTTTTACGTCAGTATTTCTTTTTCAAAGATAATGTCCTTATTCACTGAGTTTGAAGTTGCCATTTATGCAAATGTTTCTTGAACCTATGTCTCTACATGACTAGTAAGTTATGTGGACAGTACTGCACTTGCCAGATAATATCCTCCTCTTCCATTTTGTGTTAGATCTTCTTCAGAATTGCTACAGATGATCTTCAGAGCGAGCCTCACAAAAATTATCATTTGGATTTTTGATTTTCGAAATCGTTTGTTAGTTACAGACAATCAAATTGAGCAACTGATCCGGAAAAAGGGAATTGAGGTCATATCTTAGCCAATCTTTGATGCATCGACTCCAAACTTGGTGTATGGACTCAGGACCCTCTGTCATAAACCCGTGTCATAGATACGCAGAAGTATGAGAATGTGTTGGCAGAGCGGACGCCATGCCGACTGCTGAGTCTTCTGCGTCTTTGTTAGGCTGTCACTCATAATTCCCGCCTCTGAGTTGAAGCCACGCCCCCTACGCAAAATCGGGGCCGAAAGTCTGAAACTGCAAAAAAAAAAAAATGCAACAAAAAAAAAACTACTGAAACTCAAAAGAATAAAAAATACAAGACGTAAAAAAAAGTTTTGAATCTTAAAACATGAAACGTGAAACTATGTGAAAATATGAAAGTGAAAAACGAAAATTAATAACTTATTCAACATTATTGAAAATGTTATCGAAATTGTATTCAACCTGAAAAAGAAATTGGTACACTTATTTTTTCTTTTAATACATTGTTTTATTTTTCAAGTTTTCGAATAAAACGTACATTTTCAATGTCAAGCTTTAGTTTTTCGACTAAAGATTTTTTTTTCGAATTACCAAAACATTTGGCCCTGATTTAGATCCATAAATTACAAGTTTACAAAATTACACGTCAACTAATGGTTGCTTTCCAGGAATAAGTAACCAGATAATGGGACAAGTTGACCAACAACCTACACAAATGTTCTTTGCTGTCTTAAACCAATGTAAAAACACACTGAACGGTTGATATCAGTAAACACCAGGAGACTATGGGTAGCTGGGGTGGCCGCAAGCACACCCTCACAATTTCCCCAGAAATGGTATGCTCAACCGGCTTTACCGGTTTGGCCACCTCTTTGCTGCTTGCAGCTATATTTACATTTAAATTTACATTTATTCATTTAGCAGACGCTTTTATCCGAAGCGACTTCCAAGAGAGAGCTTTACAAAGTGCATAGGTCACTGATAATAACAACAAGATAGCCCCAAAGCATTGCAGGTAGCCAAAAACAGAAGTACACATTGTGAACAACCAAAAAATAAGTGCTAAAGGGAAGAAACCATAAGAGCATGTAGTTAAGCAAATTACAATTACACAACATGAATCTCTAAGTGCAAGTGTACCTATAGGAAAGCAATAAAAATTGGATTAAATATAATACAACAGTTTAAATCAGCTACCACTAACCAACAAGAGCAACAGTCTAAGTAATATTTCAGTTTGAAGTTGCCTACCACTAGCCTGGCTCTGCCCTCCTACGTACTTCCGCTCAATTTGGATTTTGCTTCTGTACTAGGTCTGGGGGTTTGACTTTGAAGTTGGTTTTCAGAAACAATTTTTTTGTAGGTCCAATTAGCGAACAGAGGGAGTGGCTGAGAACGATGACGTTAATGTCGTGCACTAGTTTGAGTAGTTCAGTAATGGCGGTGGAGAAAGATGCGAGCAAAGCGATTCTGCGGTTGTGGCAACGCTGCCGAGTATCCATAAGTTAAAGCTGGAGCTGAGTTTTGTTGGTGGCCATGATGTTGTGGGACATTTTTGGTATATCAACACACAATATCAATTGGTTACTGGTGTGTTGTATCATGTATGCTTGATACTTTATTAACATTTATGTATTACATCAACTTATAACACTAGGCAGCAATATTGTGAAGGAGAGCTATATGGCAATGCAAGCTCTACTGTAGCTCACGCCAGCAACTGCTCAATTTAAGACAAGAAAGGAGTTTGGTAAATAGTCAAGTCAAGTCATTTTTATTTATAGCGCAGATTTAAAAACAGTACTTGCAGATAATATAATCTCTAGAGAAAGCCCAGCCTTTTCCAGGCAGACAAGGGCAGCGTCTCCCAGATTCGTTAAGAAGCTCTCAACGCTAACCGTGCGTGTCCACTACAGCGGCGCGGAGCGCCGCGGAGTGTCGGCTTCCAATTCATTTTCAATGAAACCGGGCGTTGACGCTCGTGTCGGGCATTGTGGGAGCGTAAGCGAGCGTCGACGCCCAGTTTCATTGAAAATGATTTGGAAGCCGACGCTCCGCGCTACCCAGGTAAAAAAAAAATATGCTAAGTATACTAAATCTTAGCATACTTGAGTATACTTGAAGAGTGATTAATCACCAGTATACTTCAAGTTATTGAATGATAAGTTAATTTGAAGTGTGCTATTTTGGAACAACTTATTTTGTACTTAATATATTTAAGTTGTAATTAAATTGTACTAAAGCACAATTTAAAGTATATTAAGTGCACTTTTACGTGCTAAAGTGGAACAACTTCAAGTATACTTAGTACACTTTAAGTATACGGCTATGTCCATATACTTAAGTGTACTAAGTATACTTGAAGTTGTTCCACTTTAACACATAAAAGTACACTTAATACACTTTAAATTGTGCTTTAGTACAATTTAATTACAACTTAAATACATTTAATACAAAATAAGTTGTTCCAAAATAGCACACTTCAAATTAATTAATCATTCAATAACTTAAGGTATACTTTAACTAATTTGTCTTCAAGTATACTCAATGCTATGATTAAGTTTCTTAACACTACTTTTTTTACCTGGACCCTGGAGGGACATTTCGTCAAAGTCAGAGTGCGGTGCGCACTGGAGTACAAGTGGTACTTTCAATGCAAACGTACCACTGAGTAATCAATATTGAGCGCAAGTAATTCACACATGGATTTTTGCAAATGCACTAATTGTAACGGATGGCTATCTAACTAGACAACATTTACAATCAGGGTGAACACTCAAATTATCTAAACTATAGACCATAGCATTACACATATCAAAACAAAACGAACACAACAATAGAACTCCAAACAATGCTTATTTAACCAAGCTAATGCCCTTAACTTAGTAGCTTTTCATCTTGGTCACAGTTAATTTGTTAGTAATTTTCCACATTAAATATTAATCCAAAATTATTCACAACTTCACAAAATTAACAACAACTAACATATAATTTCTGCATTATGCATGTAGCAACGCTAGTGCTAAACAACTATTTAACTGGTCGGCTCCATGACGCCGGGTAAGCTAGCTCTTGAGACTTCTCACCGAAAGAACGAAGGGGAAACTTCGAGTAGGCTCCTGTGAGTCGTTCTGGATAAGAGCGTCTGCTAAATGACTAAATGTAAATGTGAGTAAGGTACCTAGCGAAAAGTAGCCTCAACTTTCCTCGACTTTTAGCTACGGCAGATATAGCTGTCGGTCTTACTAGAACCGCATATGTATGCATTGTTGCTAACGTGTGCTGACGTTGTGACTGTGCATATGTGAGAAAGTAGGGAGGACAAACGTTCTGCTCTCAATGTAATCACAACGGAGAGTTCCAAGCGTCAACAAATGCCAAACTGAACTTACTCCTCATTTAACATTGTGATAAAAAACACAATTGTGATATTTAATGTACAGTACGATGTACGCTGATATTATCAGTACATTTACTTTCGAAAACAGTAGTCAATTTTCGTTTGATGACTGAGTCGTTAGCGTAATTAGCCTCTGTTTAACGACATATACGATAGCGGTCTGTGATACATCCGTTTTCGATCGTTAAAATAATAAACATGCCTCACATATCGATGAACCTTTTATGATTTATTATGACATTATATTACTAGTAAACAATTCATGGGTACAATTGTCCTTATATACCTGTAGTTTTAAACCAGTGTAGCTCACTGTAATGCTGTACGCGACGCGGTTTAGAAAAACTTGTAATTCTACTGCTGTTTAGGAAGCCAAACGGCGACAGTAAAATCTCGGCACTCCCCTTACAAAAATCAAAATTCCCAGATGAGTTTTTCAATTGGTGAATCAACCTGTCACTCAAATTAGAGCCAATCCCTGTGTGAATACCATCCCGTATGTGGCACAGAGGTTTTCCCATTTTAAGAGGTCTGTAAATGGCTGAGAGCACTTTGAGCCATTGCCTACTAACCTGAACTTCAATGCCACAGCCTCAATTTGATGTCATTGTGTTCATGAAGGTCTCCTCTACAGGACTGTGAAAACCGCGAACATTTCCCAGCTGGGGGATTTTTTATAATCGAGCTTATGTCCTAGGAGTGCCCCTGTTTAAGAGCTACATTTTGAGTGCTAACAAACTCCCTATCGCTCTACCCAGCCAGTTAGCTTGCCACGAGCATTCCTCTCCCTGCTTCACTAACAAAATATGGACAGATGTGCCTTGTTTTCGCTCATTTAATCCGATCGCCCTTAAAATCGGTTAACATATAGTGGAAACGTACATCTACGAATCTGTGGTCTCAAATATACATAAAGATGAACATTTTTTTATTCCAGCGCGTTCAAACAGTCCCCTCAGTAAAGGTTGGCTAGCAACTTACAGCAGCAGCCTGGCCCAGACAGGTGGGGGGAGGGGCGCAAAGGGCACACTTAATAGTGGTATTTTGTTCCAACTCATTTTTTAGACAACTCATTCATTTGTAGCAGATAAACATCTAAAAACATTCGAGCTAGTAGGCCCGAAAACTAGGATTGATCCAATGCCTGTGTGAATACCGTCCCGAATGTGGCACTGGCGTTTTAACAGTTTAAGATGTCTGTAATTAGCCGAGTGGTCTTTACACCCTTGGCTACTAACCTGAACTTTAATGCCACAACCTTAACTTGATGTCAATCTGTTCAGAAAAATGTCCTCTACAGGACTGTGAAACCGCAACATTTTTCCAGTTGGGACATTTGAGTTATTTGAGTTTAAGTCCGATGAGTGCCTGCAACCATTCACTGCAACGCTTCATGGAACTCGACTCGGAATCTGAGCTTCAGGGACGCTTGTCAAAAAAAGACAACATTTGGCGTGTCAAGCATTTTAGAATTGTTAATGTGATGTGTTCCCTTCGTATTTAAGACAAAATACTTCACAAGCAAGAGGTTTGTTAATGTAACTGTATACATATCTCACTCATATTGGCTAATCAGCTAACATGTTAAAGTAGTTTACATCCAAAGTCGCTGTTGTAAAACTAGCCTCTTTTTTCACAAACTGCTGATTAACGGAAGTAGCTTCGAGGTAAAATTCAAAACCTTTAAAAACGTCTACATTTAGCAAATATTGTTGATATTATTGTGCACACGTATTTTAATATCGTAAATATGTCATTTAATTCCATAATTTCACCAGGAATAACTAATAAAAACGTATTTCAGGAAAAACGCTCAAACGGGTTTGTCCTCCCTAGAGAAAGACGCATGAGTGACAGAGAGACGGAGGGAGAGCAGGGGAAAGGAAATGCAGCTGAACGAATACGCTGCGTGTTTTAACCTAATTAGCGATAAAAAAAAATATTTTACGAAACGCAATGTGTGGCGGCCGGTGTTGATTCTGTGGCGCACCGCCACAAATTAGACTATGTGTGGGAAACACTGTGTTTACACTACCAAAGTTGAATTAGTAATGTTAGCGATGCTAGCGTTAGCTTGCTAGCTAGCCTATAAAATTTCACTGGGTCTTGCAGCTGTTTGATTAACTGAAATTATTATGAAATGTTATGTTCTACTAGCCATTTGCCTACTTTAGCAAGTCACTGTATTTCCAAGCCCTGATAGTGCAACTGAGACGATACCGAAAATAATTCCTCAAGTAATAAGCCCCCGTTCAAGTGTTGAGCATTAAATAGAGATCTTGAAAGAAGCCACTTTTTTGTTCTAAAACCGGACTATGAGCCACTTCGAAATAGAAGCCGTACAAGCACAATAAAACTGTAAAAAAAAAGAGGTACTTTACTCTACTACACACTACAGTACAGCAAATGTATACCAGTACACTGAAGGCTGAATTGATCAAGGGACTTCGAAAGTAACTTAAATATCCTAACATTTCAGCATATTAAAATGTTTATTTTTAAAGTAAGCTTTAAGTGCATTGTTACAAAGTACATTTTTAGCATGCATTTTAAAATATACAAATAATATGTTTAAACACAAAGTTCCAGTTGTACACTTTAGAAATTTACATATACGTTTTACTTAAAGTATATTTTTTTATAATATATTTACTAAAAGTGTACTGTAGTACAATTTTTTTAAAGTGTGTTCAACGTATTAACGTTAAAATTGGTAAAAGCATGATGGTAGTATACTTTTTATATATTCACAGATAGTACACTTTTTCTTAGTATATTAAAAATGTACTATTGAAAATGTGAATATGCTTGAAATACTCTTAAGTATACTTTTTTTTCACCTGGGTAGTGGACACGCACAGTAAGAGCTTCTTAGGAGCCTTCTAAAAGCATTCTAGAGCGCTCTTACAACGTTCATAAGAAGCTCTTAGCATTAAGAGCTTCCTATCGAATCTGGGAAACGCAGCCAAGGTCAGCGATTGGAGACTTGGGCAGTGCCAGGTGCTCTTTGAGTTCTAAGGATGGCACTGTGCCTGGAAAACTAAACCGGAGAGCCAAGGGGGGTGGGTGGGGGGGTCAGGTCTGGGTGGCCCTGCCCCCTGTGTGGGGCTCTCAAAGCCTTAACTCTAGAGGAACCCAGGTGCCAAGATGTTGATCAATTAGGTCATAGTCTGGCAGGCCAAGTTAATTACACTAATTTATTCTGCCTAAGCCTGTCAGTAATTAGCTGGCAATGCAATGAAGCCATTTAATTCGGTGACGCTCACACATGCACAAACGCATGAATGCACGCACAAACACACATACATACTATACTGTACATGCACATACACCAGTGCAGCATTTCTGGATTGGAAAGGAAGGATCCTTTCCCTCTAAATGAGCTATCAGCTGTGTTAAAACAGCAACACTGAGAGCAAAAGATTACATTCTGTTAAGACAGCAACTACTCCTTCTGTGCTGTTCCACCTTGACCATGCACAAAACAGCAGTTGAGGTGTATGAGTTGGTAGTGCTTCATTGTAGCTTGTGAAGTTTGACTTCACTTTTTTTCACTGTGTATATGTGTTTTCTGGTGGTCATTTGATAAAAACTGCAGCCTCACTGCACCGGTCCACTCTCAACCGTATCTTTTTTAGGTGTTAGCCTGTAATCTGCTTCATTCGAAGCACAATCATAGTAAATACTGTATAACCCCCCAAAAATATTTTACAATTGATCCATATTTATTGCACATCTAAATAAAAAACTCATGACCTCTTTATGTCTCTTAAGCCTGCTGTTTAAGCTTGCATTAAAGAAAAACTGAGTGATTTGCTTGTTCTATCAGTTTCATTAACTGGATGGTTAATTTACCATATTTATTTACCACATTCTGTCCCAGTAGGGGTCCACAATGACCGATAGGTACACTTACCTGAAGTTCCCCCTCGCTGAGAGGAAAACATGAATAAGAGCCATTCTCTATCATCACTAAGAAAGTGTTCACTTTCACTCTCACCATATGAAAAAAAAAAACTGAGGACAAAGATGCTTGGCAACACTTTCCCAGATTCGTTAAGAAGCTCTTAGCACTAATATCTTCTTCGGAACGTTCTTAGAGCACTCTAGAACGCTCTTAGAATGTTCCTAAGAAGCTCTTAACGTTAAGAGCTTCTTAACGAATCTGGGAAACCCGGTAAATGAATGTAATTAGATTACATTCAAAACTGCAGCCTCACATGTATGTTTTTGCACCCATTTTCATGCGTAAGCACCATTGTACATTTGGCCCCAGACATCCAGAGAGAACCTTAACCAGGACGATATGTTGAAGATAGTACTGTATCATAAAGTGCACAAATTACTCTGGAACATTATTCCCTAAGCATAAACTGGGTTCCAAGCATTCATATTTAATGAAGTATTGCAGTCAAGATGAAGGATTAAAGCATTAGTGTTCAACGGGTAGCTTTAGGTTGAAGACTTCAGAATTACTTTAGACTATGAAGCCCATACTATTTCATTTCCATTGTCATCCCTTATGAGCAGTTATTAAACATGCATTACCTTATTGCAGAATCAGTGTAACACAGTTGCTAATCTGATTGGGGTCAGCCACATTGACATCCATGTTTTCAAGCAAGTGGAGCTATGAGGGGGCAGGTGGCTGAGCGGTTAGGGCTATTAATCAGAAGGTTATTGGTTCGATTCCCGGCTGTGCCAAATGACGTTGTGTCCTTGGGCAAGGCACTTATCCCTACTTGCCTCGGGGGAATGTCCCTGTACTTACTGTAAGTCGCACTGGATAAGAGCGTCTGCTAAATGATGAAATGTAAATGTATGAGATCTAGGGACAATTGATCTGAAATTACTTTTGAATATCAATTTTCTTCCATGTTTTATAAAAAATTAAAAACAAATCTGGTCTACTGTAATTCTGCAATTTCACCTTAGTGATGAACAAAGTACCTACCTACCTACCTACTGTACACTGACATAATTACATAATAAAGCAAAATCAAATATCCTCAACCCCTGGTAGTGAGTCTTTGTTTTCTCAACTGAAATCTTGATGGGAAAACAAACCTTGCAGTTAACTATGTATGGCCATGCCCATGCCCATGCATGATACTGGATTCATGAAACATAGTGGTTGTTGCAACATGTAGTGGCACTGTGCAGAAACAGACCTTGCAGTCACAGCAAATAATTCATTTGAACAGACTTTAGCAGAGCAGCGGGAACTGTACTTCTTCCGTGGAATATAGATATTTAATTGTGATCGACTTTCTGCAAGCCTGTCTTTGCTCAAAGAAATGTTGTTTGATGAAATACTTGGTAGTCCGTGTAAGGTTTCCCTGTTGTCCAAGGTTACTTACTTGCAGCTACCTAGTCAGGATCTTGTGTCTCCTGTAAAGTGTTGGCTAATCTGAAACCCAGGGGTAGCTTTCAAATGCAAAGGTTTTGTTTTGTTCAGTGTGGAGGGGAGTACATCATTAGTGGCAGACCTAGGAAGCATGAGCGATAGATGAAATAATGGGGCCTTTATGTGTGGAAGTGTATGTGAGACAAAAGACACATGGTAAAGCACAAAGCCTTGACAAAATAAATTACAATCAGACTGCCAAGACAAGTTTGTAAGTTTGTCTGAGTAAATCTTCACTGATTAAGGCCTTCATTGATTAGAGCATTCAGTCTAATTACAGGTAAAATGTCTACAAATTAACCGGTCAAGCGTGTCATTTACAATAGTTACAGAGACAATTTTGGTGCTAATATTTCGCCCCTTGCAAAAGAAAACGTAATTTTCAGTATAAACATGCCTTTAGTTTTCTTTCTCCGTATGTGCAAGAAACTAGGAATATAAGATAATCTAGATGTTGGTTGCATCTCCTTTATAATTTTTTAATCAGCTTCTGAAAGCCCAGTGGTCGGTCACCTGTCGTGAACATACTTTGGTTTCCAGAATAGGGGCGGGTGACTGAGTATTTTGCGTGTTTCATCGTACAGTTTTAATCATGGAACTCAGCCACTCTGTAAACAAACAAAGCAAAATTGCTTTCTGAAAAATGTTCTTCAAAGCTCCTCTCTTCCTAACCACCAGAACAAACACACTGGCCTGTCTTCCATTTGATCTTGTGCTTTTTCAATCATTTTGTTTTAGGAGTTTTTTCTAAGTTTAATTACAGAAAGCGTCTGGTTGGTTTGTCTTACATAGAACCCATAGCTGGAATCTCTACTTAATAACAATGTAAAGTGGATTATCTGTGTATATTGCAAGGTTGCCTAGTAAACTGTAACACTCTTGTATGATATTTTTCCTCACTCTCACAGAATCAGAATCAGAAAGGGATTTATTCGCCATGAAAGTTTGCACAGACAAGGAATTTACTTTGGCAGGAAGGTGCATACAATAAACATATTGGAACCTAAAATTAAAATATGTGGACTATGTAGTGGAAATTTTGGTCATATGCATAGATGTATGTGTATGAAATCTATAATCTTCTATGTTCATTGGTAAGAGACAGGAAGGGAAGATAATTAAGTTGAGTTCAAAGGAATGTGAGGTGCTGATGGCTCTGTGGGCAGCTTGCCCTGGGGGATGGGTGAAGCATCTTATATGGCCTTCTGTCCACTGGTTACTGTAAGGGGTCAATGAGACAGTTGCTCTGAACTTTGGCTAGAAGGACTGTGTCCTGTTTCATTGTTTGTGTTAATTAAAAGTATTGTTTGAAGATGGTCACACAAAGGACAGTTGACCATTTGACTGGTCAACCCCTGTGGCTTTATTATCTACTGCTCTGGAGAGAGCTGTGACATCAAATAACTTTGGGACACACTGGACACTTGGTATTGTTTCAAACTGTCACTAAGTTGAGTTAGCCAATCACAGAGTTTGCTACATTGATTGATTGACCTTATAGAATGCCATTTGATCTTAAGTTTATATAAGGCAGTGCATGTGTGATGGTTGGCCATCACTCCTGCGAACGACCTGTGTGGATGGCACCTCCTTCGCTGAGACTGATCAGCAAAGCTTTGTTTATGTAATTGTATAGTCTAAATAAATTGTATTAAAACCATATCCCTTGACTATTCAGATCTACACAGTGCCACTCAAATTCTTCCTTAGCAACTATCTATACAAAGGGTACATAAACTAGCAGTACTAAGTGGAATTAGAATCAAATAAAATGTACAAAAAAATAAAATATAAGTTGCCATGAGATAAAATATAAGTTGCCATGAGATAAAATATAAGTTGCCAATTACAAAATGAAAATACAAAAAATACAAATATTACAAAAGTTACAAATGTACAAGATAACATTTTGTAAATGCAATGTGTTTTAAGCAAGAAGTCATTTAGCGTCAGTGTGGACCCTTGGCCTTGTTGAAGAGGCCAACAGCGGAAGGGAAAAAACTGTTTTTGTGGCGTGAAGTATTGGTCCTGATAGACCGCAGCCTTCTACCGGAGGGGAGTGACTGAAACAGGGAGTGTCCAGGGTGGGAGAAGTCGGCCACAATCTTCCTTGCTCGCCTCAGGGTCCTCGAGGTGTGCAAGTCACTCTCCCCGTCTTGCTAAACCTGTTCTTCAACTCCTTGAATCTGTCCTTGTCCCCACTCCTAAATGCGGCCTCTTTGTCCAGCCTCAGCCTTTTGAGTTAAGCTGTAAACCAGCCTCCGTGAGCTCATCCAGACAATTGGAGGCAGCCATGAACATATCCCAGTCAGTAGAGTCCAAGGACGCCCGCAGATCCTCAATAGCCTCACTGGTCCACTGTTTTGGGGTCCTCACTGCAGGCTTACAGCGCTTTAGCTTCTGCCTGTATGCAGAAATCAGGTGGACCATGGCGTGGTCTGAGTAACCCAGTGCTGCTCGGGGAACTGCATGGTATGCTTTACTGATTAGAAAGTAGCAGTGATCTAAAGTGTTCCCTTCTCTGGTAGGGCATTTGATGAGTTGTCTGTATTTGGGGAGTTCTTGAGTGAGATTGCCTTTGTTAAAGTCGCTTAGCACAAGAATCCGGATTTTCATGTTCCACGCACAATATCTGGTTGGCGAGCACACGTTGAGCCTTGTTGGTGCTAGCCTGAGGGGGCATGTAGACGCCGACCAGTATGAATGAAGCAAACTCACGTGGCGAGTAAAAAGGTTTACAGTTAATAAAAAATGATTCCAGATCAGGAGAACAGTGCTGCAGAATCACTGTCACATCTTTACACCAGCCACTGTTAATGTAAAAACAAATACCACCACCTTTCGTTTTGCCCGAGATCACAGGGTCACGATCCGCTCTCAGCAGTTTGAACCTGCTAGCTGTAGCGCAGAGTCTGGGATCAGTTCACTCAGCCATGTCTCCGTAAAGCACAAAACAGAAGATGAATGAAAGGGTTAGGGTTAGAGATTTTCTATTACCAACCTGCTCGCTGTTAATCACCCAGTCCTGGAACCGCAAAAGCAAAAAGCTCAGTGCTTGCTTGTTAGTGATGGAATTTGTTTAACCAGGCTGTTTCAGCAAACGGGCCCCACTTATTACAGCTTTTAGACTTTTGATCGATTTTTTGTTCATTACTCCTCAAATGGGTTGTAACACATATGTTTAGATATAACGCATTCATCTTTGGTTTAGTTGTCTTACATTACATTACTATTTTCACTGAAATGTGACTGAAATAAACCATGTTACCATTCTCTCATTGGATCTCTAGTATAGGCCTATCGCTCTCTAGGTGCCTCTGCTAGCACAGTTAAAAGTGTGTAAACTAACCGACAGGAGATCCAACTCACCCTCTATGTTTCATAAATGCTATATGCCACCTTTATTGTGTTCACAATCTTAGACGGGTTGTCTTTGTCCGTTTAGACAAGCACATAGTCCTCTTCTCCCAGTGCCCTAGCTATCTGGCAAAGCAATCACAGAAAATACTATTCGACCCAATCCCATTCAAATATGTCCAGTAGAAGCAACAGTGTTCTCTTTCTGCTCTGCTCAGAGTAATGTAACCCTAAACACATCTGGCAATGAGATTGGCTGCAGTCCAGAGATTTGTAATTCTGCTTTGGGGTGGGCTATCTCTAAAACATTCAAGGCCACCCATTCAATACATTTGCAGAGTTCATTTATATCAATCATAGATTCCGCTGTACACTTGAGCTCTAAATTTTACAACCAGCCATATTTGTTTAATTAATTTATATTAATCAAGGAATGCATACAGAATACAGGCTCTGTGTCATGGTTGGCATTGTTTTTCTTATTATTTTTCTGTTCTATTCTACCTATTGGTTTGGGGTTTGGGAAGGAAGGAAGGATAGAAATATATGGCCACACTTTACACTTTACTGCCATACAATTCGGCAAATTCTACTTGTACTGCGATATGAAACCACATGGCAGTTCCTATGTAACTACAGAGTTGCTACTATAGATATTACTATGTAGATACTTGTTATTGCTTACTCCTATAGAGGGAAAAGGTTTAGTCCCCGGTAAACCTTTGTTGGTTTTAACTTGACGCAAACTAATTTCAAGGGGAACCAAATCAACAATTTCCAACGAGACAAAGTGCACAATTATTCTAAACTCAAAGAACCATTTGATTCCAAGTGTGCCATTATGAAAACCACAAAGAACTGTTAAATAAATAAAGAGCACTATCGAATCTAGGTCCCATTGCTATCCGTAATGCTCAATTTCATCTCCTATGTCAATGGAAGTGGGAGCTTAGAAAGAGGATTTAAACCTCAGACTGGTAGTGCAAGCAATTAGTTTAAAATCACCTCTCTCTTGCCTAGATATCATTACGGTAGGAAAAGTGTCATTGAATGGGCAGTATGATAGCATCAGTGTCTTCTATTACCTCTCCTGATGAGGATGGATTTGGTGTATTTTTGTCCCTCTGGCCTCATCGTTTCTTTTGCACTCCTCTCAGTACTGTGATGAGTTTCTATCTTTGGTTGTTAAAAAGTGGAAGGTTCCTCCTGAAATAACTTTGACTGATTAGACTTTACCTTCTTGTGTTAACAAATGGGAAATGTGCTTTCTGCTTCACTTGGCCAGAAAAGGATGAATCAATATTCATCAATGTCTCTCTGACGTTAGAATCTGTTGCCTTGTAGTTTTACTGCAGATTGCATTAGCTTGCAGAGGACTCATTTGCTTCTACTCAGAGACCTACGAGTACATTTTAAATGGATGAGGAAACTATTTATTGGAAAACAATATGTAGGATTAAAGTTTTCATATAATTGGTTTTAACAGTTTTACAGAACAGAAAAAAGTGTAAATAATTTGGTAAGGAGCCACCAATGCTTCATGGGATGTAAACTATATACCTTCACATTTTACTCACCAAAATACATGGTTTTAGATGTGCGCCTCGGGGTTAGGACCTATTTTTCAGCCATGTTAGCCATCAGTGGTGGGTTCTCTTACAGAGCCATCAAAAGGGGAAATATCTCTGTCTGGGGTCCTTTGTATCTGGGTCACACAGGCCTCCCCGAATTGTCAGGAGTCTGGCCTCAGCACCTCACCCTCATTTCATGGGAATGAAAGTCAACTGGATACTGAATGGGATCTTGTGCTGGACTCCCAGTGCTGTGTTGAGTCAGTGAAATCAGTGCCTTTCAAACAATTGACGTATCCCTTCAGATAATCATGTGTTTGAATCAATTTGTATTGTTGTATCTGTTTTGTAACTTTTCATCCAATACATTATTTATTTTAGCAAACAATGTCCCAGGAATAAATTAATACATTTGTAAAACTATAAAAATGGTCTTGATATGCCATCCATCAGGGAAATAGATGTTGATGTTTTCTTTATATAATTTATAAATCATATAAGTAGCACTTGCAGTAGTTTCATCTGGCCTTGTGTGTAACAATGTAATATATCTGAAAAGACACAATACGCAAGCTAAGACTGACTTCCTACAATATTTATAAACAACTCAATTTGGAGTGGGAGGAGAACTTAACCTGTCACCGTTAGAGTAGAGTCAAATGTGTTTCCTGTGGCAGATGGGTCAAGGACACGCAATCCAATGTCAATACTGAAGAGGTCAAAATGTTACTGTGATAATGCTAGTTCCAGGGGGTAATAAACCACAGCCGCAGAATTATCTGAGTAAAAAATTGTTCCATGAAAATATGAATGAGAGTCGGCTCACATCTCACCACCAGATGACTGTCTCTGCGTTGCATTGTTGTTGATGTCAGTGATGTGATGTGGCATTTTCAAACGTCTGATTCAACCTCCTGGATTCCTTCAATTTGGACCCTATGTATGAAGATAAATTGACTATAAATAGACAAGCCCATTCTCACATATGTTTGTGGCTGCCCTTTACATAATAACTTGATAATTATTGATAATAACCCTTTTTGCCTGCCTTTCCTGAATCCATTTAGAGAAGGACTGAGAAAAGGACTGATAAAAAGTATTGTGATTTTTATTTTACATATATTTACCGGAAAAAGATTACCAACACAACCACACAAGGTGAAAAGAAGGAGAGTCTAGCACATGCCAAGCATTCCAGGGTTAGCCTTTTCAATGTTTGTTTGTTTTTTTCTCTCCTGGAGAGACTTTGTTGATTTGACGCAAATATCGATTGTGTGGCATGCCTCTGATCTGTCATGTTAATCCACGTTAATGCTGGACACCCAGGCAATATATTGTCTGAGTAAGTCGGATGAAAGGTTGCTGCTGTTTTATTTCAGGCTCTCAATCAAAGTGTTTTAAGGGGATGGCCGTGAAACAAAAGTGGTGTACTTAAACACCCCAGCGAGATCTTCCCGCTCTGGTGGCCAAACTATTAAATTGTCTTTTGATGTGGTTATCGTTGATGATGGAGAACTCAGAAGCCAAAGAACCTTTACAGGAACATTTTCCACCATTTATCTTCAAGAAAACACAATGATCTGCACAACTGTTGAGCTGTATTAAACAATATGCTGAAGTAATCTCAAAGATCAACTGTCAGTGGTCTGGATCTGGATGCCTCTGGGGACTGTAGTTTGCGTGACATGTTGTGTGCTCACTGAGTGCTATCGACTTGACTTGTCAACATACAGCTTTCACATTGTGCAATGGGTATAGAGAGAAACCACATACGCAGGGTAGCATATCAGCCATAGTCCTCAGAAGCCTGGAAGTTGTCCACATAAGGCATACAGTACATTTTGGGAGCTTGGGGCTACTCACCATGTTTTGCACTTTTTGATTCTATGTTCAAATGAACCCATGCCTTGCGGGAACCATGTTATCAGTATTTTTGCTCACCATGTTATTTGCCAATCATTGACTACTCTGAAGTGTTTTTTTTTTCGAAACAGCTAGATCCAAAAAACAATAGGAGAAGCAGTAGCTTGTGGTCCTTCTCCCAGGAAAGAGGCTGCATCCTGCACATTTTGCTGATGCTCTCTGACCTCAACCAGCACAGCCTTATTTTCCTGGTTGGAGAAAGGTATTCTCTTGATCGGTAACTAAAGTAAAAATTTTGTGGCAAGATTATTGTTTGATGGTGTTGTGTGTTCTCTTGTTTGGATTATGAGGTTTTAGCAGTGTCGCAGGTAGTGGTTGAACCATGGATGGATGGTTGAACCCCTTGTGTATGACAACTCATCCACTAGGCTTAGGTAAATATCCTGATATCCAGGAGTAGGAACTGGGTCACAGGCAAAGGTAGGGTATGCATCATTCACAAGTTGTTCCCAATACCCTCCACAACAATAGCTGGGCCATTTATTTTATTGGAGCAGCAATGCAACTTTGAAAGAGGCTTTGATGAAGCCTGATCATTTTACCTTCATGTAGTTTTACTTTGTATTGCAGCCATGATTCAGTCAACCTCAACTGGCAACTAGTTTAGATGGTTTACTGCACTGTACAGTATATGTTTATTGGGCCAGGACTGTTTTGTTGACATGCATTTAGTCATTTAGCAGACGCTCTTATCCAGAGCAACATACAGTAAGTACAGGGACATTCCCCCGAGGCAAGTTGGGTAAGTGCCTTGCCCAAGGACACAACGTAAATTGGCACAGCCGGGAATCGAACCGGCAACCTTCTGATTAACAGCCCGACTCCCTAACTGCTCAGCCATCTACATCACCCAGATATTGTATGAATGTCACACCCCATTCATCATAAAATACCACTCAAAAGACAACATCAAACAAAATGCAATCTCTAAGGACTTTTAGTTATTGGCCTTGCTTATTAATTAATATATTGTTAAATTTCCTTTATCAGATAACCAAGGACACACTTAAATGATGCTGAACTTCCAAGGTCCTAGTCTCTTGGTAAAAACAATTCCAATAAACAATGCGTATGTGAGTCACACAATCAGTGAGGTGGCTTCACATTACAGCATAATATACTCCTTTTAATAGGGGCGCTCATTGAACACAACTGCGAAGGAAAACCAGCTTTCAATTTAATTAAACTCTAATTAGCATTATGATGTTCAGTGCTCCAATTATTTCATCGAATGTGAAGAGCATAATTCACCAAAGGACAGAACAAAGGAGAACCGCAGCTTAGGGGGTGCCTCAGTATTAGCAATCACAGTTAGCTGAGGCCTCCCTCTATCTACCAACCTCTCCTCCATTGTGTTGGAATTAACAGCCTTCCTCAACAGGGTCCAGATACGTGCATACGGACAATATGGATTCAATACAGCTCCGGTCAGATTGATAATGACTTATCCTGTGTTGTGTTAGCTTCAATTTGTAAAGGAGAGAATATTTAAGAGGGAACATTTCCTAAAATTTCTGAGAGCAAATATTCAATCCACAGAAAAGTACAGCTACAGCTTTACATTTACATTTCAGTCATTTAGCAGGCGCTCTTATCCAGAGCGACTTACAGTAAGTACAGGGACATACCCCCGAGGCAAGTGGGGGGGATTTAACAGTTGCCTTGTTGTAATTTTTTCCTAAAAAATAAGTTTCTTAAATGTCCATTGGTCCTTTTCTTGGCTAGTGTTTTGGTGGACAGTACTGAGGGGTAGGTAGAATTATTTCCTCCTATGATGTCTTTAAAGCAGAATGACGATTAAAAGGAGACGAAGAGAAATGCTTGGAGGTCAGCAGCACAGCCTTAACGCATTGGTTTGTAGTTTGAGTTTACCCAGACAAACTTGGTAATAAATAATTTGGTATCGCCAATAGTCCTTTCCAGCCGGACCATTCAAATATGTGAATCTAAATTCCCATGGTTCCCAAGTACCCCTGATTGCAATATGCAATTCGGGGCCAGGCTCAATGTGGGCGATGCTCAACGTTGATTGACCAATGACGGGCTCAACGTGGCCTCAATGTGGGCGAGGCTTTATGTTTTGATTGACCAATGACACTTGACTTGAGGCAGAAGTAACATTCTCAAACGAGACATTGCGCTCTGTTGCAATGGGCCCCCTACACTATTTTTGTTTAGGCCCCCCAAAACCCTAGGGCCGGCCCTGAACGTAACTATGACTACCAATGGCGGTCTGCTTAAGAAATAATTCAGACTGTCCTCACACTAACATCAAACATTTCAGACTACTGATTAGTACATATTAAACTATAGATTTACTTGGTTACTAAAACAATTTTAAGGTGGTGCCCAGACTAATAAATACTTGATTAGAAATTAAGTAGACCCCAGAAAAAAGACTTGGTGGCCCATCTAATTTCATGATGGTTAATCTACATCACAGCACCATGGGGAAAGAAAATAAAGATGTGCGTCTGTCATACATATTAAGCACAATTAGCTCTGCTGTGAGGATGATTCTACTCGCTCCCATTCTACCCGTTGCTATTCCCCGACTCAGGTACTCATTAATTGATGAAATGGGGCCACCGACAGCGTCATTGTCTCTTTGTTTCTGAGCCAATGTTGTTCTTTGTTTACAAGGCAATAGAAATACAGACATGAAATAGTGATGCATGTCAAGGATCCAAAAATGATTTCTGGGCCATTTTTCTGGAATACAGCCTTGTCAAGGGATTGAGATTGTTTACATTATAGAATGCGTTAATAGAACACATTGTGTATTCTCTGTCACTGCATGTTGTGCAACAAAAAATCTGCATATTGGTTTCTATAGCTGTGTTTTTTTTTTTTTGCAATTCATGCTTGGAAAGACTACAGTGAATATTAGACAGTCAAATCCAAAGAAGGGAATTTGCGAACTTGAGGGAAAATAATTAAAAGTGGCAGAGTGCATTAGAAACATGCATATTTATTTGAAATCAAAACAATAGATTTTGACATGGATGTGTGTATTTAATCAGGGAGCTTGCTTCTCAGCAAACGTGATGTCTACCTGCTGCAGATCCATACCCTGTACCTCTAGCTGCTTTCACTGGCTGAACTGAAAGGATACCAAACCACCTACTGTACGGGTGTTGGGTTCTGTCAAAATGTCCTGGCAATAATACATTAATATTGCTTAACAAAAGTTTTACTCCCAGCTTGCGTGCATCATCGTCAAGCCTCTATCAGAGAACGTATTTAAAATGCATTCTTTGATACTCTTTACACAGGGATATAGGACTACAAAGCTTGAGCTCACCGTTACCGCACCTATACCACACCGCCCTACTTTGGGTTTATACCTGCTAGCTGTCACGTTTCTCCTGTAAAAGCTTTTGAAGCTTTGTGTGTGAGAGTAAGGAAAGCATACTGAATATCATAATGAGTCTAATAGTCATGCTTCCATCAGCAATAGGCTTATAGAGTATGTTTCAGCAGGCTTTTCAATTTCCTTTTCTTTTGAGGCTATTGTTTTTTAAGGATTATTTTCATGGATGGTTTGTTCTGGAATATCTTGCAAAATTATATTGACCAAAAACATGCCTAAAGAGTGAAACTGTTCCATTTGTCTTATTATCCTCCCCCTTTTTTATCTTCTCACAATGCCCTCCCTCCCTCCCTCTTTCTTGGTCACAGATACCACTAGCAGTAGCTGAGCCGAGCAGCTCGTGGTTGCAGAGAAGAATGAGGGAGAGTGTGCGCGTGGTTAGGCGGATGGCCGCCAAGCTTCCCTGCTTCTTCTGGTTTGTGCTGCTGTTTGGGGCGGGGGGTCTGGTGCTCTTCATCCACCTGGAGGACCTGTCTGAGATGGTGCAGCGACAGGAGCCTGGTGAGTACTGGCAAAATCAAAGTGAACTTTATTGTCAATCAAACCGCGCAACAAGTAGTTACACAGACGATTGAAATTGCGTTGTCCCAAATACTCCAAATGTGCAAGTAATACAACATTTTAACATTTGACATACTCGTGCAAACCGACATCCACAGGTGTAAAAAACAACATATACGATAAAAACAACATATATGAGTAAATTGCAAAGTCCTGAATGGCAGCATGGATACTATATGTTATTGTGTATGTGAAGTGCATAGTGCAGACATTGAGCTTACAGAGTATTAAAAAAAACTAAAACAATCGTAATTTAGCAGTCAGTTGGTCCTTAGTGGGTATATGTGGTGCCGGAGCACCTGTTCATCAGATGTTCTTGAGTGTGTTGAGTAATCTTATGGCCTGTGGGAAAAAGCTGTTGCTGAGTGTGGTAGCCCTTTCAAGCCGGACCATTCAAATATGGGAATCTAAATTCCCATGGTTCCCAAGTACCCCTCATTGCAATGTGATATTCGGGGTGAGGCTCAATGTGGATGATGCTCAACGTTGATTGACCCATGACAGGCTCAACGTGGCCTTGACCTACCTTTCAAAGCACTCACTCCCAACATCATGATGGGAGTGAGTGCTGTGGGCCACTAGTCGTTCAGTGTTGATGCCGGGGATTTCTTGGGTAGCGGTATAATGGTGGTGGCTTTGAAGCATGTTGGTATGATGGCTTGGCCCAGAGAGGTGTTGTAAATATCCGTGAGGAGGTTTGTCAGTTGGTCAGTACAATCTCTGAGCAAACGCCCAGGTATGTTGTCAGGTCCTGCAGCTTTCCTGGGGTTCACCTTGAGTAGGGTCCTCCACACGTCAGCTGGGTCCAGGTCAAGTGTTTGATCGTCCGGGCCGGGAGGGAGGGACAGGAGAGCTGAAGGAGAGATGCAGCTCCCCCAACACCCCCACCATCTCACCCTCTCGACCCTGTCACGCCTTGCGCCGACAAACTGTAGGAACTGTTGATGAGTTGTGCCCAGACATTGCCAGTTCATTAAAATGAAAATGATGCAGAGTGCCCTTGGTCGTGTCAGAGAGCACGGGTAGACAGCACCTGCTCCAGCAGAGGCCCAGCACAGCAAGACTGAGTCCCAGACAGGCAGAGCCAGAGCTGGGGAGACACCACCACTGTGTGTGGGTCTATCATGTGTCACCCGTGCTGTGTGTCATCATCAGGATCAGTACAGTTTCCTGCCTCTCCATCAATAAGGGCCACTTACAGAGAGTGGGTTCTCTACAGGCTCTAATATTCCACTGATTGTCAGACGCTCTCAGGAGAGACATGAGTCCACACACACATACACACACACACACATTCAGTATGTGTTCAATTCGCTACATGCGAGCACATATAACTTTGCACGCACCAATAGACAACAAAAATACACAGAAAGTCATTATATGACTGTGTTGAGATGGCCTTTCTGCCTACTTATTTAACAGGGGCATTGTGCCAAGCTAGATAGCAAGAGTAACATTGTATATTGCATGAAGGAATGTAGGTGTGTGTAGGCCATGCTCTTAAATAATTTTAAAGTAGACATCTGGCAGACAGCACACTAACTCCAGTCCAGCCTCCTCTCTTTCCAGAGTTGGCCTGTTCATTTCAATATGAAAAGAGATAAAGTGAGAGAACCTCACTGTCTTAAATGATGTATGAAGAGAGAGAATGTTGTGTACCCCTCTCCTTCCTCCGCCACTAAAGAACACTGGGCAGTATCTCTTGCCTTAAGCTATGGTGCCTCACTCGAGCACAAGCTCATATCTAATAGTGTTGAGTTTTAATACATTGGGTGTCAGCTTCTATCTGGCTCCCCTCCTCTGCTCATCCTCTTTGTTTGCCTGGGAGTGCACCGGAGTGCTTTGGTCCCCTATGGTCGAGATAACACATATAATGGCAGTGGAAGCAGCAGTTTAACAGGCAGAAGTCTATCCCCTGAACTCCAGAGTAATTGTTTAAGGACAATTGGATGAGGGGGTGGGTTAGGGGCGTTGAGGGTTGGGGAGACCACTAGCAATCTCCTGGGGAATAGAAATGTTGAAAGAGGTAACAGCTGAGATAAATTGCAAAAAATTTGCCCTGCAAGGTTTTCCTACCCAACTCTTTATTTTCCAAAGTACAGTCAATGTGGGCTGGCCTGCTGTGCGAGGCTGAGAGGAAGGACAGGTTGTGTCCTGCCTCCTCCCCCTGTTAAGGGGTGTCCTCAGTCAAAGCGCCACATAGCAAAGCAATCAGCACTCTGGAGGATAGGGCAAGCACTGTGTGTGGGTGTGTGTGTGTGTGTGTGTGTGTGAGAGGGTGGGTGTGTGTGCCTCGCGACCAGGTCACACACTACTGTACTCTCATGTTACCATAGATAGTAAAATGGCACAAATGCATTGTTTTATCTTGTTTCAACGCTAGTTATCCTAGCATGCAAAGTACGATGTTAGCTAGCTCTATTTGGTTTCAGTATCTAATCCACAGGGATATGTTGTGTACCTCCAGGCACTGTGTGAAATTGCAAAAATTGGACAAAAGCAGAGTTTTTCCATTTGGTTTTCTTCTCTGATTACATCCGTTACCATGAAAAGAAAATCCTATCAAATGTCCTTGTAGTATCTTAATGATCCATCGTTAGGCAGCCCCAGTGTGGGACGATGGTAAAAAGCCATCTGCGAACAGAGAACACGTCAAAATTACTATCTGTGTCATGCCACGTGTCAGGCAGTTGCAGAATAAGTTAAACTTATACCATGATGACATGCAGCAATAAGCAGACGTGCAACAAACAACGTGTGTGCGTTTACACATATGGCAATATGTGTGTGTCTGTATGTTCATGTGGATGTCTGTGTGGATGTTTACTGTATGCTCCCCATGTGAACAGATATAGGAAATACAGTCCCCAGTCTTGCTGAAACAATTTGTTTAAATCTGAGAAGGCAGAGTAATTCTCAGAATCTTCTGCTGTGGAATGATTTCCCTAAAGACTAGATAATCAGCTTATATAAACAATTTCAAAACGTGACAAAAGAAATGCGAAGGCTGATATTTCAGACTATGCTTTCCCCCATGTTTTTAAGATCTTTCACGTTGCTCTGCATTAAAGAGAAGCCCCACGGCATCTAAAAGTTCAGTTGAAACCAGTTTTTTTCTCCACATATGCCTCTATACTCACCTCCTTCTATCCCTCCATCCCTTTCTCTGCACGTGGAGACTGACTGCCAGGAACAGGGCATATTGTTTCAAGCTGGAAAGTAGAATTTGATCTCTCTCCGTCAGAGGTCCAGTAATCCCTTAAGCCGTGTCTGTTTGCAAAGTCTAATTTAGTTGTCTCTTAATGTAATTAAATTGTGCTGATGACCTGGAGCCATGGGGCTGTGCAGCATCACTATGCAAATACAGCCGTTGATGTTTGTAAGGGTGAGATGGGGATATTATTTTACTATCCTGCCATTGTTGTTCAGGAATGAATTTAACAAAGACTCGCTTTGTTTAGTTCTACAGCAGCATTACCTGGCATAGCAATCCAGGGACTGCCATGGCAACCGGGTGCTCACGCCAAGTCTGCGATACAGTGATATTTACTTTACCACACAGGGACTGTGCTGAGGGTACCTCCAGAGCTGGTAGAGAAAGCTGAAACATGATGCAGCTGAATGGACCTTGCTAAGTGAAACCTTGGATTGCCTGACCTGGGCATCTCATGCCCACATCACCTTCTCTCTCTTCAGATCCTTTCAGGGATCACAATTGGATTTCCAACCCAAGTGCACAGCAGCCTCACCAAGGTCATGTGCAGTTCTATTAACATCTATGCCCCGGGTCATGCCACAAGCTCTGGAAACATAATCTGTTTTCCAAGCCATCTGATCCCACATCCGATGGCTGGCATGTTTTTAAATTGATTTGTCCTCGCCACATTTGCCCTTCTGATAGTGAATGGATCTTGTGAAAATAAAAGTGAGGAAAAAAGTTTAAGAAATTGCAAAAGTGGTTCCTAGAAGTTCTTTATATACTGTCTGAAATTGTGAATTACAATTCTAGAGATTCACCTGGTTGTTCTGTAGAAGGCATCTGTTTTCTCACTGGTGTTTTTTTCTCAATTCTGGTGTGGTCCTTTTGTGTGATGGAATCCACTCGATGGTTGAAGACAGCAACAAATCACATTAGTGCAGGACTGAGGCTTGGACAGGCGCTACATCTCCCCAGCAACCATTTCTCAATCTTGAACATGAAACACTTCAAAACAGCTGATCTGGTGCTATTCAGTAAGCCATGAAATATAAAATGTTGCTCCCAAAACATCCATATAAGACAGATTCAGAAAACTAAATTCATCAGCACACAGTAAAATAATAGATGCTAGGGCTTCCTTCCTTTCTACTTTGAAAGACAAATGGAAAGACGCATCTTTTGAACTTTCCACAAACAGTCAGGGTCAGAACCCAGATCAAGGATAAGAGCAGGGAGGAGTTACCCTGGCAGGGGGTGTCCGACTGCCCTTTCTCCAGGGCTTTGTTAGAATGAACTCTATATGAAATCAAAAAGAAACTTTGGTTGAGTACAAGGTGGATCCATCGTATGGGACCTTGCCACTCCAACTAGCACATCTACCCCGTGCTGTGTCACTCACAACCCTGAGCCGAGGGTTTTGCGTCTCCGATCACTGTCTATAACACAGACAGGCAGACAGACAGACAGACAGAAACAGAGAGACGAGTGAGAAAGACACATAGAATATAGAGAGGGAAAGCAACAGAAGGATATACGGTCACAGGCAAACTCAGAGACCAAGAGCCACACACAATACACAAACACAATACACACACAATACACACACACAATATACACTCACACAACACACACACACAATACAATACACGCACACAACACACGTGCACAGAGGTGTGGTGGCTTTTGCTGTATCTGGACTGAGCGGTCTGATTGCTCATGGTCATACAGTCTGTGAAAGAAATCAATATGACACACGGTTATTTGTTCAAAGCACAGAGCCCTCACAATTGATCCATCCATTCTAATCCACCACATTTTCAATAAGGAACTCAGAGGATTCAAAAGGATATTGGATGTCTCCCCTGCACAGTATGACTAATGACATTGTCTTCTTATCTTGTGCAATTAGAATGAACAGGTGAGATAGCTAAGCCAGGGACAGGGCCTAGCGACACTGATTAAAGTAGTTCGGATGTTTATTCACCATGATATGGTCATCCCTGTTTTCAATCCTAAAAGTTGAATTGCCATGGGAACACCAATTAATCAAGAATGGATTGGTTATCAAAGACTTCTTACGTAATGAGTAGCAACATGAATATGTGTAATACAGAGCCAAAACTAACATTGGGGCTCAATCTCACAACCAACTGGAGGGAAATTAATCCACTGTTGCCCCCCCCCCAAAAAAAATTAAAAAATTAAAAAAGAATTCAAAGAGAACATTCATCCAGTTTGCATTGCATACCGTTTCAGTTTTTGTTGTTGTTGTTTTTTTCACACAGAAGTTTGATTAAAAAGTAATCAAAGGTGGAACAGTAGGTAAACTAGGTCTGAGGGATTTCTGACAGTGGAACACTCCTGCTGGGCAGATTTAATAAGGGAGGGGGGGATGTTCCACAAGCACTGTGGTTTTCAGACATGACTGTCTTCTCATGAGGATGTTGTTGGAAACTTCCATTTCTGTCAGGAAGCTTGTCTTCACCATCACACTCACTTCAGAAAGCTCACAGCAAGAACACTTGTCTTTACCACAGCCAAGGCTTGAGATCAGTCACAGACTGAAGGGTGTGAGCAAGGACTGAGCAGACCCCATCTCCCAGCAGGCTGGTGGAAATCAGACCGAGTCACGGACACACACACACAAACCAAGGAAGAGAATGAAAGAGATGGAGAGAATAGAGACAGAAAAGGGGAGGGAGGGAGATATGCATACTTATATAACCAGAGCTCTCACCAAGGAGGGCATCTTGGGACATGACAGGCAGTTGCTTTATATGGTAAACACGATAGCAACAGCCATGTTCAAGGTCTGCACCCTGCATCTACATAGATGCTTCAGATTTACTTTAGAAAAGAAAAAGCGTTCTACAAAACCTATTAGTCCTATGAGCATGAACCATAAAAGCTAGAGTTTATTCACTTCCTTTAAATGGCTCCATGTAAACGTCCATATTGGTTCATTTATTAGACCTGCATGCATATTGGTATCCATTGAACCCTATAGCAACTATTAACGGTGTAGTAAAGGGTAAGTGAAATATGTTTATTGAACATGGTGTTGAGTACACCAGCAGGTCTCACACTACAAAGTTCACACACAACCAAAACACAGGATCAAACAAGGAAATGGTAATGGTGTGCAGTCGGAGACAGCCACTTTTGAGGTTGTTATGTATGTGGCATATTCCATGTAGTGGAAGGAGCTGTGCGTTGTGAGGAGGACATTTTTTCTTAATTACATTCATGCAGTCTCGCATTCTCGTCAAAAAGTCTACAGTGACAATTTGTGAAGAATTTCAAAAATTACTTAAAATCAGCCATTGCTCCAATTGCTAAATTGAGTGTACATGTATGAAATACATGTATCATGACATGTATCATGTACATTTTGCTAAAGTTTGCAATGTTGAGGAAGAACCCGCCATTGATGCCCGCAGCTATATTTATTATTATTATATATAATTTAAAGTCGCCGTTAAGTGAATTTCAAGTTTTTTTGTCTAAACACATATTTTTGTTTAGAAACATATTGCTTTAACAAATTATAAGATTATGGACTATGTAGTACAAATAAATTGCTAACTGGAGTGTGCTGGAAACTGTATCTGGAATAAAAACATTCTCATCACTAGATCACTAAATTCAGTTATCTTATATTTAAGTTGGCGTTCCTTAATGTACGCTCACATGATTGGGCTGGAACAAAAACATCTGGCCCTCTGCTCAGTCACACAGGCAGTCCTTCAGGACACCTATCATGTAGTGGATCAGTCTTGGACCAGCAACCTGCCCCACCCACACCCTGCAGAGACTGCCATCTCTCTAATCCTTTGACAAAGCACTGGGGTCTGAGAGGTAGGAAGTAAAAGAGAGATAGACAAAGAGACAGAAAGATATGGGGCAGAGCAGGAAGAGGAGCACGGGGGAAAGAAGAAGACGGAGAAATAGAGAAGAGAAAGAGGAGCCTATTCACTGCATGACACGGCAAAGCCGAAGCCACGAGGAGTGGAGTTTGTGACCGGAGTCTTGGACTCCCCTGTCTCCGCCCATCCTTCCTACCTCTCTGACCCTTCAAAAAAGAATAAAAGATTAAGCCCTCCTGCCGTCCAGAGTGATAACAAGCTGTCAAGTTCTAAAATGTAATCTGCTGACTCGAGCAAGGAAGTGGCGGTGACACTGGAGTGGGCCTGCCTGATGCTTATCTGTCTGAATGGCATGTTGTGATGGAGAGAGCATTGGGCCTGGCAGAGGGACAAAACTAGCCAGCAGTGCCTGGACAAAGGCTCCACCAGCGATAGCACACAAATTCACCGCCTCCCCTTATTTAAAACAGAAACATGTACGACAGTACATCAAGCTACAGGAACAGTCCCTCTCTTCCTGACTTTTATTCCTCCATCACAATGGTGGTGGTGGTGAATCATCAGACGATAAATGAAAGAAGGTATGCCGATAGATGGAGGGATAATAGTCTGTTAGCCCATGACAAGATTTGGCGAGCAAGCTGAAGGTCCTGTTCCCTAAGTGAGACAGCTCTCAGATCTCAACTAGCATGCAGCTTCCGTTGATTCTATCTGGGTACAGACAGTTAGATGTGAAAACCATATTGCTGCCAACAGTCAGTAATAATGCACACTTCAGTGGGCAGAGAGACAGTTACAGAGAAAAAGGGAGAGTGCGAGAAAGGGGGAGAGAGAAAGAGAGAGAGAGAGAGAGAGAGAGAGAGAGAGAGAGAGAGAGAGAGAGAGAGAGAGAGAGAGAGAGAGAGAGAGAGAGAGAGAGAGAGAGAGAGAGAGAGAGAGAGAGAGAGAGAGAGAGAGAGAGAGAGAGAGAGAGAGAGAGAGAGAGAGAGAGAGATGGAGGGAGATGGCAAGTAAGAAAGAGAGAATCTCTGTGATTTGGAAACTGTCAGCAAGCCGAGGCTAGTAAATCAATCCAGTTAGGGAATCACCTCCCCCCTTTAACAAGGGGATGTCAGATAGTTAATTGGCCCAGACTTTTTCTCTCAAGCATTGACCCCCTGTCCTCTTTGTTTCTCTCAAATTATGAAACTAAAAAATGGCCTCCAAATGACCCATTCCCAACTATCCAGGCAGTTAATAAAATGCACAAAAGGCATCTTTGATTGTATTAGCCATGACACTCCTGCAATTGAGACGTTTTTTTTTTCGTTGGGAGCTGTGTGGGGTTATTTCTCTAATAGGGTAAAGAATTACATTTTCTGATCCTCCCAAATAGCATTTTACGGTCTCAACAGCAGTGTCACAGTGAATAAATTAGCCACGGTGAGCACATTTCAGGGTGGGGTAGTCACTGTTTTATTACAGACGGGAGACTCGTGTTCCTCAGTACTTTTGAGGCTATCGATCCATGAGTAGCTGTCGAACTGTATGAAACGGATACTTTTAGCTGCTCTCTTTGCTGCCCAGTTTGAGAGTAATATGCTTTGCTCTGGAAGCTTTTAAAACCCCTCCCTCTCTACCTGCCTCCATCCCTCACACCAAAAAGGACCGGCAAGCATTGAGAGGCAGTTTTGAAGCTGTGCTGAATTATTGATTAAAAGAACATGAGGAAGATAACCATGTCAGTTTGATAACTTTTTGCACACCCAAGCATAGCTGTATAGTTAACACACAACCTAGTTGACCATGGCAATGATGCATGAACGGGAGTGCAGGCAGACTGTATGTCAAAGCTTTATGTTGTGAATCCTTCTTCCTCATCAGTCATACTTTAGACATAACTGGTCTCTGTTCGTACCTATATTTTGGCTCTGATTGGTAAAGTGGGAGGTATTGCCTTGTAGCATAGCAGCCCACCAGGAAGTAAAGATTAACTGGCTAACTGGAATGCTGCTGTGTTTACAAGGAGCCTCAGAAGCTGGTTTCCAAAAAGCCAGCATGAGAGAGAGATGGAGAAAAAGAGGAAAAGAGCTTGAGAGCGTTTAAGGGACGAACCAATGCTGTTGTTTTTCTAGCACCCTGGCTGACAGTGACCAAACATAAAATGAATCTCATCATGCTATCAGGCACGACTCCATGGTTAAGAGTGGAAATTAGAAATTGGCTCGGTCGGATCTGAGCCCATCTCCTCTCCCCTCAGGATCTCCTTCTCAGCTAAACACTATTACCCTTCCTTCTCTTTCCACCTTTCCTTCACATATGTGTCTGTCCTTGTCTCCTCCATGCCTCTCTTCTCTTAGTGTGTCTTAGGGAGACACACAGACTTTGTCTGGGGTGTCTGCCATGAATTAAATCAGGTGAGACTATGCAATTAGGAAGCACATGTTTTACATCAATTATCCCACCCCCACCCCACCCACAGTACCACCCCCAAACCCACAACAAACCACCTTCTGTACACACACATAACACAACCCACACACACATCCTACCTACAACCTGATGAAATTGAGCAGCTTTTCACCAGAAGCCATTAATGTCAAAGTGTGGCTGCGACCACCCGTTATAATTCTTCATTTCCTATCCCAATACTCTCCTATCCAACCAAACGCATTTTACATGCAACCTTGAGGTTGAATAGGGCAGTTTGTCCAAAGGGCTTGAGTGGCAGTTTTAAAGGTGTACATACCCTGGAGCCTTTTAACTTCCCTTCCTTCCTTATATTGAAAAGCTTTCAGACAGCTGATAGGGAGCCACATCCTCTTTGTAGAATCTGAGGCATTTTCACAAGTGGGTATTTACTGAATTAGACTGAAGGGAGCCTGTGAGGAAACACAGGCCATTAAATCACACCAAGAAAAATTGAGTAGTTTACTAGCCATATCCTATTTGCTCTGTTATTTCCATGAACAACAGAATGAGAGATGGATCCCCTAATACAATTTGTTGTTATGATATCCGGATAAGTGTCTTTGAGGCATTTTGTCTCCCGATAGACCACCGTAAAAAAATGTCAAGGCTTGTATTGCATGGGGATTGGCTGAGAATGGTAACGGAAAGGATTTACCACAAGGTATAGCAGTCTGTTCTTTATTCTTCACTCACTGGCTATTGCTGTTGCTGTCTAACAGTCAATAACTACATCTAAATTACATGTTATGCAAAGGACTCTAGCCACCATTACCTTGAGGCCTTGTTTAAAAAGACACACAGTTACCTATTTCTTCCAATTAATTACCAGGCAAAGAATATTTCATGACAGGACTAGTACTTTATGTATATATTTGTATACACATCTTCTTTATTTATTTTTTGTTGATAATTTTATTGTGTGTGTTTATGTGGAAAGAGGATTCTGAAGAATCCGCTCGAAAAATTGTAGAGTACCGTTAAGAAATAAGCCCACTTCAATGGAGGGATTTGCAATGCCCACTCAGAGGGTGGGAGGGAGTCTTTTAAAAGCAGCCCCTTCCGAGGCTGTGACTGTCTCCAGCCACTGTTTTCTTCAACCCACAGCCAAGGCCTTCTCCTCCAGACCCAGATAGTGGGGGGCTCTTTAGGATCTTTATATCCCTCTGGGTATTGGTTGCCCTTTTCTATTTTTTAAGAGAGTGTGTTTGGGTGTGTGTATATACGTGATGTTACTGCATGCTGTATACACCCCCACCCCCCTCACATTGGAACACAGTGTCTCTTATAACACTATTCTAATCCCATTTATCCCATCTCTCAGTATTACTCAGGATTTCCTAGTTTCTTCAGGTTCAGGCTTGGTATTTCATCTGTGTTTTTCATCAAAAAGCATCTATCCTCTTTTTTACCCAGCCTACATGTGATATCCCTTTGATTCCAGAAGAAGCATCCTTCTTTTATATGAGATACTTAGAACCAGTGACCCCACCATGATCAAATGTTTGCCTTTTTATTTCTTTATTATAAACTATTTTTTTCCTCAAAAAGATCACATGATGATATAAAGTTCCACACCCCGATCAATGCCGGCTCAGAGCTGACAAATACGTCCAGGCCGCTGTCTGTCCCATCCTCTTAAGACTGACCCCTAAATGGCAAATCTATCAATTGTGTGTCAATCCCCCTTGCCAGAACAGGCTCAGAGGGAAGTGAGGCAGCATTAATTATGAGACGCTGTAGCTCAGAGCGACAGTTAATCTTTGTCATTCTGCTCCTGGAGACGTTGGGATCCGCCACCAGTGCTGGAGCCAGGTCACAGCTCTTGACCCTTAGCTGACAAAATAAATTCTGCTCATGCTGCTGTCTGGGCCTAATGGTTATTTGCCTTCCTGGAACCTGGCCCCAGGGTACGCTAGGCTAGGGAATAGTGTGTGTGTGTGTGTGTGTCTGCCATCCTTGGAAAGTTTTCCCTGTTCGGCGGAACAATTAGTTACTCAGTTACAAGATCAGGTGGTGCAGATGATATCAGATAGAACTCCACTCTCACCTTGACTGTACAAAGACCCCAAACTATCCAGAATAAAAAGCATAACCTGGCCTCTGTAACCTTGGATATCTACAGCTAGAGAATATGTGCTGTTGATCAGATGGCTTATTACATGTTATGCAAAGGTGATGTGTTATTTCAGTGTTACAGTAAGAACATTTACTGGTCGATCTCGACTCAAAGTCTTGGTCTGGTCTAGATATGCTCTAGTTTTAGTCATGTCTTGGTCTTGGTTTGAACACTGGTGTAGGGAACTGATTCACACACACCAGCCGGCTGCCACAAAGCAAAGCACGGAAACAACTGAGAGATGCCTCACAGAGAGAGCTTTTTGACAGAATTGGGGCACCGTCTCGATTATTATACCACATACCTCCTTGGTGGCCTTTTGTGTGTGCTTAATATCCTTTCAACTAAAGGCATGTCAACTCTCTGGAATAGTTTCAAGGCTATTCGCATAAATATAACTGTCCTGGGTGTGTGCATTCAATGATAGGCATCCATCTGCAGACTTAAAGAATGCAAACCCACTCTAGCCAGGCATCGTAAGCTTTCTAACAGTATGCGGGGCCATGGACACAGGTACTGCCAATAAGAAGAAGAGATTCCCAAGCGGCTTAAGCCGTTAATTCCGTAAATACCGTCACGCACGTTATGCTCAAATACATGATTTATTTGGCTTTCATCTGGTTCACACCGCGCTCTTCCAGTCTTCTGGCGTGTGTGTCAACGCTCCTTACGTCTAGACAAAAGTTACATTCTGCTCAGTTAAGGAGGATGCCACCCAGGTGACAGGCAGTGAAGAAAAACCCTTTGACTTTGTACTCTACGAAGATTAATGAGGCAAAGGGGTGTCTGTGTCAGTTTTGGGCCATCTTCTGATTGGAGACAAGCGTGATGTGTTTGCAGAGAGAAAGCGATCCCATGGAGCTACTCTTTTCTCTTGATGGGGAACACATGCTTTTTCTCATCACTAGGCAGGAGGTTGGGGATGATGGTGGGGATTGGGGTTGGTGAGAGAATGGTGTTCTCAGTATGTGGCAAGATGGTGTGATGGCGCTGGAGTTGATGGAATGGGGCTGTGCGCTGCTGGAATCAGGATGATTGTTGACTGTATGAAGTTCAAAGGCAGCAACAGCAGCGGATTCACTCCATCCCTCCACTCCTTCTGAGGAACCCCAACAGCTGCTCCATCTGCCAGACATAGCACTAGCTTCCACCGCTGCCTCTGTATCCACGACAACAAACTGGGAGTGGCACAGCAGGCTCGTTGCCATGGTGAATCTGGGGAAGATGACTTGTGGAGGAGACGCCACGCCCATACAGAAGAGAATCTTAATCGTTACTGTTAGGATATCTATTGAAACATTTTGTCAATACAGTGGTGTGAATGCATTTTCCCTATCTGCAGAAATATGTTTGCGATATTAGCTTTTTCCTACATGGGTCCAACTGATATTGACTGTGTAGGCTGACAATGTATCCCAGAATATTTTCTGACAGGTTTGTCAGTACATACAACAGAACTGACTTTGTGATTTGCTGAGTCATGCTTACCTAATGAATAAGGGAGAAATTAGCATTGTTAGCTATCTTTATAGATTCTGTCATTTGCTTATTCAAATATTTGAATAGAGATATGTCAATAAATGAAGCTGTATTTCCTGGACAGCCATAAATTAGCTTAGGCTTCATTGATAGAAGGACAATCAGCCATTCCATGGACACATCCTGTTCCAAATGGCTTGGATAGCCACAAGCAGCACCGATTAATGACTGACCACATCAGAGAGGTGATTGGTGTCCAAACGGTGTCCAAATTTAAACAGTCGATTAGCCCAGCCTCATTGTTTGCACTTCCTCTAATGGTCAGGAGAGAGTGTTGGCCTTGCATGTCAGCACTGCTTAATCAGGGGTACAGTATGCATATTACAGGGCTGGGATCAATTCCAATTCAATCCAGTCGGTTCAGGCAGTGAGAAACACAAAAGACACATATTCTTCTTCTTACTACCACTAATGCATGTATAATTATTTTGCTTTCATTCAATTGTGGAATTATTTTTCAACATAAGAGTTCATAAGTATCCATTGTGATCAACCATCTGTAAACCAACACAGTGTGTAGCCATCCTAGGAACACAACACATTTTTATTACTGAGTCTCACTTCAACCTAATTCATCACCATCTTCGCAGAGCGCAAAGACAAAGCCAACCTGCTGAGAGCAAAAATCTATCTGTCTTTTCTCCTTCAGTCCAAGGCCAGTAGCAAAGTGAGATCTTTCATTTCAACGTGTCTCGACTCTCGATGGAAGCCAGGCAAGCGGGCAGTAGAGACATGGTCAGGCTCCCATTGTGTTGCCAAGCTTGGCTAATGAAGCATCTCAGTTCATTTTGCCCCATGTGCTCTCTTCATGCTCTGTCCTCCTGGCCCCTCATCTGATGGGGCCACAATGGTGGATAGGCTTGGTACCCCTCTTTTTAATTACATGAGCACAGGGTGATCGTGGCTTAACCTATGGTGACCGATACCATGTTTTTCTCATACGGTACCAATGCTGAAACAGTCATGCCTCTTAACAGTGCTTTTTCTCTAAGGTTTTTAATGTTAATATTGATCCAACCAAACAATATGACATATAGGGTAAGGTTTTTTGTGTTATGGCAATTGTGACAAAGGAAATACTGTAGTTAATACTTGAGGTAAGCAGTAGTTGAGAACAGTTCATGCCGTTTGTATAGAGTAGTTTAGAGTTCCTGGTGCTTTGACAAATACATTATTGACCATCCATTGACCAGGTGGTAGATGTCTTCTTTCGAAGGAAGCACTGTTGAAAAACCTTTACTCTCATTCCAACATTACAGAAAACAAGATTAAAAGATAAAATAAAGCATAAACATTCTCACATTCTCAATCCTTAACTGCTGATTAGAAGCAGCTTGAATAATGCATGGTTTTAGTGTGAGTGTGGGGGGGGAATCAGTGGCCTCCCTGTTGACCAGTGATAAATCACAACCGTATTATTATTCCTGTATAAGTTAAGGAGGCGATAAGTAAGGTGCCAGCGAGACAATGATAAATACTCATCCTTTTCACTGGAGACGTTGGTGAAGGGTTTTTTTCTGATCTGCCAAGCGCTATCTTGACATTTGGATTATTGATTCTCTTTATTCAAGGCTTCTTTAGATAAAGTATTTTCTTTAATTTCATCTGAGACAGGTTTTATAGCCTCCAATTATTTGGTTGGATTGAATTCATGCATTCTACCAGCCACTTACTAAAACTAAGTTCTAAAACTAAAACAGCAAGTCTCCCGGTCCTGTCCTACAGCTATAAAGTTGAACAATGGATTTTGGTGTTTCAAAACCCATTGACAACTGTATGACTATGCTTAGCTTGTGTTCTGCTCCTCTCTCTCACCAACCGTCTCTGGAGGAGGGGATCCCTCTCTGAATTGCTCCTCCCAAGGTGTCTTCCATTTTTTCTCCTTTCAGTTTTTCTGGGAGTTTTTCCTTGTCTTCCTCGAGGGTTTAGGTTGGTTGAGGGGCAGTTTTATGGGCGTATGTGAAGCCCTCTGTGACATGCTTGCGTGTCAAAAAGGGCTATACGTGTGCATGAAAACTGTTTGACATTTAAGAAACAATCTGAATTTCAAGAATCTGAATTCCTGCAATCTGAATTTTAGAAATGTGTATTTTTGGATCAAAATAATTCAGTTTTATTAAATTCGGCATACAAATAATTCAGAGAGGCTATTATGTATTCAGCAGCAAAATATTTCAGTTTTATGAAATTCGACACACAAATATTTCAGATCTTTCATATTCAAATTCAGATACTTTTGTCAGCTTTCTAGCTCCATATTTATAGACCTAGCTTTTAAATACAACTTTAGTATTGTTGGAATGTGCACCACTGTTTGGGGGACAATACCTTGACTTTTTGGGTAGTTTAAGATGTATAGTAGACATTTGTTGGCTACTAAGTTCCTCAAAATAATACAAATAATAATAATAATAATTTGTAAGTAGCTCTGGATAAGAGCGTCTGCAAAATGACTAAATGTAAATGTAAATGCAAAATGGGAGTACCGTAAGTGAATGTGTGGAAAAATGAATTCCTCTCCGCTAGTTGACTGTTGGATGTGATTATGGACAGTTTTAATGTAAGTCTATGTTTAAAACCCTGACGAAGATTTTTTTCACACGCAAACAATTTGAGAGCATCTGCTCTGTGTGGATCAAAGAAGACTTTAGAATACTTTTTATATTCTAATTTACTATGATTTTACAACAATTCCTCAGTATGTTTTTGCTTGTTTTGGCATGTCTGTATTTTAATGTGACGATGCACGCTACATCTGGAGTGAGTTAAAGAGGATCATTTCAATAAAAAATAAAAAATATGGTGACTGAAAGACATAATGTTCTTTTTATATTTTTCGGAATAAGGATAGGGCTCATTTACATTTAGGTGCTATTAATAACTGTATTACATATTTGGCTAAATATAAGACAGTATAAACTAAAGCAATGGCTATAATTTGACAGCTTGCATGAAATCCTTAGCACATAGTTATTGTGCCTACTGTGTCTCTGACCATTTAGTTTGGATGAGGGTACCTGCGTACTGTATTTACAGACAGTAGATGGAACAGTGTGCTTATACTGTGCCATGCCTGTCAGTCTGTTGTTTCAGCTCATCACCATAGAGTATACAATTATGTATTTCAACAGCTTTATCAATGAGAGGAGGATTCAAAGGAATTCACTGATAATTACTGTCATGCTGTCAGTGTTCCCCCCAGTAATCATCCACATTATAGTAATCATCCTATGTAGTTTCTAATGGGCACCAGAGAACACTCACACAGTGTGTGTGTTGGTTTGTGTGTGTGTGTGTTTGGGATAGCTTGAGTGACTGCTGCGTGTGAGTGTATGTGTGTATAACTGCATGTGTGCATGTGTATGTGCTGCCAACTGGGAGGAAGCAAATCTCTCTTCATGCCCACACACACATACACATACACACACACACACTCTGGTGTTGTAGTGCTTTAGCCATGGTTAAACCAGGCAGGGTGGGCTTGTGCCTGGCATGGGTTGCTGGCATGCCTAGTTAGCTGTGCAGCCGTCCATTCATGTGTGTGCTTACATGCCCTTCTTATCAGGGTCAAACAAGTGCACCATATCTACGCAGGCGTTTGATTATCACACCCTGCAGGAGGGAAGAGTCTGTTTCTACTGTCTCACTGTGGTATTTAGCGCTAGTGGTCATTGTATGTAGGATGTGTCTATGGGTCAAACTGGGCCTGGGGGTCACAGATGTGGAGATGTGGAGAAGGGGTGGGGTGGGGGTTGCCAGGCTTAAGGCCTCCTGTACAGATAGCCAGAGTGCACTGGGGTGGAATGGTGCTAAAACTATTCTTTTGGAGTTTTGGCAATAAATAAAAAGATGAAAACACAGATTAGGCTTGATTCTAGTTGATATGCATGACTGCGCCTGCTTGGTGGTTAAAGCGAGGAGCCTCAGCTTATTGAGAACAGTGTATCATCACATTCTACGATTCCTCACTAATATAAGGAGGCTGGCCGATGAGTAGTCAGAAGTTCCTCCCTCTCCCCTCTCCCCTCTCCCCTCTCCCCTCTCCCCTCTCCCCTCTCCCCTCTCCCCTCTCCCCTCTCCCCTCTCCCCTCTCCCCCTGTCCCTCTCCATGAGGTCAACCCCAGGAGGAAGCAACGTATAGACTCAGAGAAAGTCTGTGAAAGCAAAGCTGTTAAAAGATTCCCATTTGGTTAATGAGGCCTTCACTCCTGCACTAGGGTGAGCGCACCAGTTTGAATAAATGAACATCTGCTTAGAATATCTCAGTTGTGTGGAAGAGAACGCTGCATCCCAGGGCTCTACCCCCCCCCCCCCCCTCCCCCCACAAGGTCTTGAGGGTCCTTCCGACCATCTCTTTAGAGAGGGAGAGATTCCATGGTGGACGAAGGTCCTCGTTACCAGACAACTTCCTCCCTGACAGGATGGGTCAGCGGTTTAGATTAGCATTTTAATAAGGAGGCCATGGAGGAGCTCAGCGGGATGACCGAGCAGGTGACACTCAGAGTATGTAAATGATTAATTACCTGGAATACATTAGGATTGTTCGCTTGTTAGAGAGATGAGGAGCCTGTCAGAATATAAATGGATCGATACAATCTGTATGTAGAGCCGCCTATCGTCCTGCTCGCCTGCTAAATGGAAGGTGACAGTAATCTAGTAGGAACTAATGAGATTTTCTCAAGTTAATGTATAAGAACAAAGTCTGGCAAAAAAAATTATGAAAGTGTACGGCGTAGCCATAGCAACTACAGTAGTTAGTCTCAAAAAGAGAAAGGTTTCCAACGTTAGTTTGATCGAGACGGCCATTAATGACAACCCAATTACACCATACTCTGCAGTGTTTGGTAATTGGAAGGCATAAAGGAGAAAAATTGCAACTAGGTTGTAAACAAGCTTGATCTTATACACTGTTTAAACTGACCTTGATACTTCCTTCTCTTTATTCTCTTGGCGTAAGGTTACCTGGTGTAGAAAAATGCCCATGCTCATCCTTGATATACAACATATTATTAACAAGCTTCAACGTCTAATTAAATATTTCCCAAGGACAGGGAGAAATTGTTAACATGGTAATCGTAGTATGAGATTCAAACAATATAGACCTACTCACCTTTTCTAGGCACAATTAATGGCGTATAATTAAAAAATCCAATAAAAGCTCCACAACGTATTCTGAACACTGACAGACACAGGTGGTGGCTGAACACGAAATTTGTCATGGATTGTGGACATAGTGAATCATGTATCAGATTGAAGTAATACTAACGTAATTATGCTCAGGAGCTGAAGAGTCAAAGGGTAATTGTGAAATTTAAATTATGTTCACGATAAGTCTGAAATCATTCACAGTTTCCTTTTCAATCAAGTGAAATGTTGTCTTCTTTTTAATAAATCAGTTCAGATTCATCTCACTTGTACCTCCACCACTTTTACAGTCAATGCTATTTAAGAGGATCGAGAGCAATTTCCAATATTTCATATCAACAATCGCTGACATTTAGCTAGCGATTGCTGCCCTTAAATTTGACGCGAGTCTGGGGTGCGGCCCACCTTGTAAGGTTGAGTCATTTTAATTGAGAAGCAAGAGGGATGAATCTAATGTGGTATATTTTGGACTGGTTAATATATGGGTCAGAATGAGGCTACAATGTGACTGTGTGGAGAATGTAAATGGAGTTGTAATAGAGCGTGTCGACCCACAGGATGACCCCTAGAGAAGAACATGAAGATTAGTGAAAGTAAGGCTTTCATGGTCGGCAAAACACATTGTAGACTGCACATTCAAGTGATCGGTTTGTTTATGTCAAACTGGAGTGTCTCAGAGAGTGTCTTGCACCTTGTGAGATATACAGTTGAGGTGTACAGTTGTAAGACAAGTGGTTTGGAGAATGGAAGCTTTTGACACCTTTCATTTGGCAAACAGTTACCAGAGAGATAAAACCCAGTGCCATCCAGACTATAAATACAGAGGACCAAAAGCATTGTCTTTTTCTGGAGACAACTAAATGGCTAATCTTTTTCAATACAGTGTTAACGATACAATTCATGCACTAACAATATTGATAATATAGAAGATGGCATTAATTACCTCAGTGAATAAATACATTAGTTATGCCATTGCCTATTGTAAAGGTTCTCCATGCTTTACTGCGCTGTTGCAATCCTTTGACAATGGTAAGGGTAAGTAGCAGCAGACAGCGTAAACCATAGCTTGGAGAGTGTATACATGTAATTATCACCCTGGGACTGTGCTTAGTGTTTGACAGCATCTCAGGCACTGCCTGGCCCCTGTTTCCTTAATTACTATAATTAAACTGCAGACTTTTTTTGCTGCTTCACTTCTGATTGCTTCCTGAGCGATGGAGCTGTTGGTAGATGAGCTAATACACGTAAGACTTAACCTGAGCTTTGAAGGCAAATCCTGCCGTACTTTAGCACAGTTGAACTTTGGATGCTGAATGTACAGTGCGGGGATTCGGCACTCAGTGACTAATCTAAGTTTTCATTAAGAATGACAACTGCTTAGCTTGTAGACATCTCCCACTTCTAGACTCTCTTAAAGTCGTCAGTGTATCTCTAGATATAGAGGATCTAATATGTACTGTGTGTCACAATGAAGGTCCTAAATTATAGAAAATGGGCACAGATATTTTCTGAGATCGGCCCATGATAATGAACTCTCACTGCATTACGAGATATCAGGACATTTGGCAAAGTAGGGGGATTATGTTGTGCATCAGTGTAACAAGGGATCGCTAAGCTCACTGGGGACTGGTAGGAGCCAAATCATCTAATTAAGACTGAGATTTTCATAACATAATAAAAGCTGTGTTCCTCGGATGATAAAAACTGAAATCCAAAACGATGTTTTCGAAAATGAGAATGCATGCTACGGTCACATTTTACTTAATAGAGAGGATGTCAACAGATGCTTGTTGTTATGGCTTGTGCTCATTCCTTTATTTCATTCGGCTTCTCTGCTTAATGCTCTGCGCAACACAAATCTCCTAATAAATAACATGATGGAGCGTGGCTCTCGGTTCTGTCAACCTAAATGTATTTACTGAATCATTTGGAAAATGTAGTAAAAGAAAAGAGAGTGTGTTCATGTTGGCTTAGAAAAGGAAAGATACTCTTACACGAGAGAGGGTTTTAGAACTGGAGATAAAAGTTTCCCCCATCGAGACCAAAAGAGCTCAATAAATGAAAAAGCGTCATAACACAGATGTGTGGTACCCTTTAATAATACAATACAATACAGTCTCTCCGATAGTACTTTAGTGAGTGACCGAAAAGGTAAACATTTTGATTTCAGAATACCGACTGAGAAAGGACTATGAGGCAATGGATTCTCCAAAACCCCTCTGTCAGGCTCCTGTAGACAAATGGACCATTCATCCACAGAGCACAGAAATCCTTAAAGTACGCAACATGATTATACATGCTTCTCATGTCATCGATAGAGGACTACCCCATATATATATTCACGGCCTGTCTGCACAGCTTATCAGCAGTCGCCTTTAGCCAGGAAATCCTCTGAATAGATGCTTCACTAAGGCATCTAGTTAGCCACAGGGAGGCCATTGATAAGAGACACGGTATTAAAAAACACGTGTCAGTCAAAATCCAGGCTCGGCAGTATATGTGTGTGTGCATGTGTGTGTACAATGAGACCCTGGGCCTGACAACATTCGGCCATACTGTACTTGTGGCTCCCAGAAGCCACCCTGCATCTTAGAAGCTGATTGAATTAGCAAGTTGCCCACCCGCCTGGAGAGACAGAGAGAGTGGAGAAAGAGAGAGAGAGGGGGAAGAGAAAAAGAGAAACCACCAGGGCAGATGGGACCTACTCATTTAAATAGGTCTTCCAGTTGCCAGTTGGCTTAACGCCTGTGAACTGAGGCAGAAAATAACACCTTCTAAATAATGAAATAAGCTCTCATTTAATGAAAGATTTAGGCCTCACATACTTTTCCCACACTGAAATAGATAGAAGGACTTAGACAATGCTGACACTATGGAGGTGGAGGTTTGCTATCTTCCTGTAGTCAACTACTGTAGGAAGCCTGCTGCTGATGTTACCCACTCTCTCCATCTCTTTGTTTCTGTCTCCTCATTCTTTTTTTCTTCTTCCTCGTGTCACTTTCTGCAGCCCCGTTGCCAGCCTTTGATTTTTTTTCTTTCCTTTTTCCTCGAGACATATCTCTGGGTGTAACTCAGGTATGCTGAAGATGACAGGTTTCTGGGGCTAGACCTGGGAGCTCCCCAGTTGCTGAGGCAGTGCCATTAACCCCCGTTTTACATTCCTCTCTCTTTCTCCACCACTCTCTCTCCCTATCTCTCTGAACTGCCCGGCCGACAGTCAAAATATAATCGTATTCTCTTTCCACTGTCACAGACATAAGTTACATACGGTTTTAGAAGAGATGTGGTATAACAATTGCAACTGCAGCTTTACCTACATGATCCATGACCCAAGTGTGTAAAATGCAGTGTTAAACATGCTTTCACATGTCTTTCTTCTACAAGGGTAGAGCAGAGAATTAACCTGTAGCTGATATCTGACCAGAATGTAACATTTTCTGACGGTACACACTTTACTACACCACAGAAACAATCTTGCAGTTCCATATGTTACATATCAGTACGGCACCAGCAAACGTGAGAAAACCCATTTTTGTTGAACTTAAAACATTCATTTGAGTGGGGGTCCTCAATCGAGGTCAGATGTCTTGAGACATCAGCCCACTTTCCTGATGGCGTAATGTAGCCATTCAAGCAGAAGCAGGCCCTGGCCTACAGATGTAACATGAGCAAATTAAATGTGTAAGGCCAGATGAGATGCTAACAGGATAGAAGATTCCCCTCCACAAAATAGGGCAGTGGGGAGCCGGGAACAAGACTTGCTTGGAGGACTGAGGGCAAAGCACACGTCTTGTGATGTCTTAACAGGATGGTGGAGACTCAGATGCTCAGGACCACACTCACATGGCTAGAGGGAATGAAGGGGAAAACACTCTTGCCTACTCTTGCCTTTATTAACATATTGTAGTTTATGGCTACCGACGTGAAGCCCCCCCCCCCCCCCCCCCCCCCCCCCCCCCCCCCCCCTTCGGCAGCAGTCACTTGGCCCCTACCCAGGCTCTCCAATCAGCCTCATTCAAATCCCCATCTCTCCTGGGTGGGCCTCTGCTGTAGCCCAGTACCTGCAGACAGATCCTAGTGTTTCACACTGACTTCCCAATGCACATCTCCCAGCGCACTCTCCAGATTCATACCTTAAATTAGCCAATGAAGGAAAAGTCCCATTCATCCCTATGAAAAGCTGTTCCTTTCAATAAATGAGCCTGTCAATCAACAGCATGCAGCTAAGACTATCGAGTTTCCTCACGCTGCTGATTAATGGCATACGGTGTGTTTATCAATGTTCCATTTGAGAAGCGCTATTTATTATGCTGATCTCCGGGCCTCACTGGGAACGAATCAGCTGAGACGTCTCGCTTTTCCTGCTGTCCACTTGTGCAGAGAGAAATAAGATACAGGCAGTAATTGTCCCTGTTATCGTGCTTATGTTAATATCCTCCTGATACCCAGCACCATCCCTGTACATTCGGCAGGACAAACACTAGCGAGAGAAAGATCACCAACATGGGTGACAGTCGTCGGGACAAGGGAGCTGAAAGAACCAGCCATTATTCTAATTACATGAGAAATTCAAGCAAGCGAGTCAGGTGGCTGAGCAGTTAGGGAATCGGGCTAGTGATCTGAAGGTTGCCAGTTCCAAGATGACGTTGTGTCCTTGGGCAAGGCACTTCACCCTACTTGCCTTGGGGGAATGTCCCTGTACTTACTGTAAGTCGCTCTGGAAAAAAGAGTGTTTGCTAAATGTAAGCATCTTATTTTTGGTCTCCATTTGACTCATTTGTACCCAGAGACCTGAACCTCATTTGGTATGCTGTAACCTCAGGGTAAAACTCACAGGCCTGCTCTCCATTGATCAGGCCTAGTTTAATTTCTGATCACTCCTGATTATTTCAAGGGCTGGAACAGAACTATGTCTTTGATCATGGGTTATGTCAGGCATGTTATGATCATGAATGATCAACATGCTATGAATGTACTTATGTCCATCCAATCAGGTGAGAATGGGGGTTTGTGCCTTTTGTGACATTTCACAGAGATTGGTTCGACAGATCCTTAAGCATGGATACCTGTGCTGGTTTCACAGAGAAACTTTGATTTGCTGAAAGAAACAGACGTTTAAATAATAGCCAGGCTCATTTATTCTTTCATATATTGTTTTCTAATTCAACTAAAATGTCATTAATTTAGCCAAGAAATTATTTTCTGAAGCACCTGACTAAGCAGTGTTTAAATGAGCCTGAGAGCAGTGCAACTGGGAGCTGTTATTGATAGCCATATAGGAGCTCTACCATGTACTTATTCACTGTGTGTTTCATATATAAGTGGCTCGCTTGGGTTTCCGATAATGTACGGCTTGATTGTATTAAATGGCATTTGAATGAACCTAACAAAAAGCCAGTGTTTTTTCACACAGCGTTTTCTGATGAACCAGAACTTGATCTGAGTCCTGCATATACTATAGACCATAAAGAACTTGCTGATGCGTTTCATCCTCCTGTCTCATGTTTTTTATCTATACAGTTCTTTGAAGTGGTCCACTAGTAAGGTCTTAAAGAGACAAGGGCAAACAGAGAGACCAACCCCACAGAGAGACAGGGGGAGACCAGCAGTTTTTCCACACGTTCATTTTGCACAGCTGACGATATCAATGAACCCCGACTTGTTTTGTTCGAGACACACTACAATAGGTTGTTGCAGCACTTGTGGGAAATTACATTCGATTATGGGTCGCCTGGATATTAATCGGTGGTGGTGTTCAGCTGCATCGGCTTTATTGCTGTTTTAAAATTGCGTCTCATGATCTCTGGTGATTTTCCTTCCTTGCAAGCTATTACTTCTTAATCAATTTGCATGTCAAATGACTAGGGAGCGGTCCCTCTCAATCACCAGCCTATTACGGAAACATTGCATTAAGGCGTTCATGTACACTCCCTCCTCTCCTCTTCTCCATCTTCACTCCACTGTATTACACTGACATTATGCCAATATCCCTCCCAAACTGATCTCAGTAGTTCTAACAACAAACTGACTCTCTGCAATGAGAATAGGACTAACGGAATAGACATGGGACACATATACTGTGTCGCTTCTCTCAATTTAAGACAAATCACACTTGCTTCACTTACACCTCATCATATGACTATGTGCTTTCTATCTTTTAGCCATGTTTACGGACCATGTGTTTACTTGGTTGCAAATTCACAGCCGGCTGTGGGAATGATGGAATGAGATGTCCAAAAAGAGACGCAGTCAGCGGTCGCAGTGACAAATTCATTTCCAAACTGGATTTAGTGCTGGGCGGAATTCACACAAACCACATTATCTCATGATGAAGACAACACTTCTACCTGCCGTGAATACTGAAGCCCTTCTGAAATGTGTTGAATACTGCCTTCGGAATACATATTCATCTACATCGGGAGTCAGTTTGTCTTCCCAGACTGCTGTACATGTAACAGTTGGTGTCGGCGTGGCGTAAGGGCTACCACAACCCTGACCCACACTATTCAATAACTTCTAGCCAAAGCAAAATATACTCATGAGTTTCTTGTTTGTTTACTTGCAAAATGCTTTGACACTGATATCTGGAGAGGTGTTATGCAGAGGGGAAAGTGTCAAGCTTGATTCGGATGAACAGACTGTGGGAGTGAGATGTGGAGGAAGACGAGGAGGCACAGCAAATGTATCAAGCTCCAGAATCAACTCAGATTCATGTTCCCGTGTTTCACTGAAAACAATAGAAAAGGTTGTCATCTTTGGTGGCCTTGCTGCGGCTCTCTTGCCTTGGTTACCATAGTAATCAACTCCTCCTTTTCATTCAGGTATTGTGCTCGCACAAAGTAATAGTCCTCAATGTTTCTACAAGAAAACATACTGAAATAGTTCATGGTTACAATACATGCTGTCATTGATCTTTCAACCCATCCATTTGTCATCTTTCCTTTACCAGCAGCCTTGCATGTCATAATCTGGCTCCAGTTTTAACATGATGTCTGTCTCTCTGTCGGGTTGATGTGCTGCTGAGGTCCCCACCCCCTAGCACCAAGCAGTCAGGCCTTACATAGGGTTTATATCATCTGGAAGATACATACACATGAATGGTCCCTGTTGCCAGTGCCAAAGAACGTGGGGCGTTTTAAAGGCAGAGGCATGGAGTCCCATTAAAATAACACTCTGAGGCGAGTCGTAACTCACTCTCTATCGACTTATATATGCCCCCTTTGCTGCCTTGATTGGGCAGCTCTGTCAAAAGCCCCCAGTCACAGTGGGTCTGCTTTATGAGACCTATCCAGGGACCATGTTGATTTTATGACCGACTTTCTTTCAAATAAAACAGTATGTCCAACACCATTAATTTGGCTGCGCCCCCATAAAATGTTTGCCTTGTCCGCCAGTGGAGATTTCTTCATGCTGAGACGATCTGATCTCTCGTGTGACATGGGTGTTGGTGTGAGAGGCAACACATGCAGTGTTATGGTACTAATAGACCCCGGGAATCTGTGCAGTAAAATCTTGACAGAAACCACAATGAATATATTATATTTGCATATCTAGTGTTGAAAGAAGGTGGTATTGTTGTGTTTTCTCCATTTCATTCAAGTCCATTTGTCTCTCAAAAGACATGAAAACAAGTGTATGACATACTGTATGTACAGTATATCCTGATCCAATATGTCAGAGGGTGAAAAAGGCAATGTAGCAACAGATTCTATGGATTATATTTGGTGTGATCTCCATTGAGTTTTTCCTTAAGCTTCACACAGGAAGTAATCAGAAGCAATCACACATGACAAGAGGTAGAGACACCTCATTTTCTGTTAGCTTGCGCACACCTGGAGGTGGGCCAACCGCAACCTCGGGGCTCCTCTCTCGCATCTCTTTCTGCGTCACAGCTGTGCTAGCCTTCGTTTGGGCTTAGTGTTTTCACCTTGTGTTAAACCCAGGGAGCACAGACCTTCAACCCGAATCAATGTCTTTTGTGATGAATCCTTCCACTTCCCCAGTCTTCGTTTACCTTAAATTGAATACTCAATAAAACTGTCTAAAACAAGTCTTCCCTTCCCCTCTCTCCCCCTTATAACACCATTGAATTGAGACGAGGGCCAGGGTATGTCAGCCAGACGTAATTTCCTGTACACTCTGACAACACTGTGAGGGGGAGCCATGGAGATGAGAGGTGTCCACACATTCCCATTTGCTTGTTGTTTTTTTCTCCCTCCATCTCTTGTCATCTCCCCACCGCTCCGTCCTGACATGTGGGGCATCGTAATAGAAAGAACATGAGAAAGGTGATAGGGTGAGATTCAACCCTGTCTGCCTACAACAAGCTTTCAGCAGGCCCTACTTATATGTGAAAGACCTGCATGTGGGATGATCAAAGTGATCTGAACATGAACTTGGAGTGGACCTCAATAGCAGGTGTTCTTCACAAGTTACCATGTGTCTTATGACCTCACTGATGACCAATCTTCTATTCCCTCATTTCTGTCAATGTGGCAGAGAACAGTAAATACAATTTAAACTTTCCTTTAACTACAGGAAATATAAGAATATCAAAAAAGAATTTGCCCTATTTTATATCCCCACCCATTTTGGGTATTTCAACTCAATATTTCATAGTTTCAATGAGTCACACTCAATTAAATGTGAAGACTAATTTTATTACGCCGTTGAAGAATGAATGAATTATATCCTGACTTGTAATTTAATTTCAAAGTCTCTGTGTAGCAGCACCCTGCAATAATAAGGCTTTGTGGGAATAGACATGTTACAGGGCTGTCACATGTTGGCTGCCTTTGTGAGTTAGTGGGAGGAGGGCAAGAGCTCAATCAGACAACCATGTGTTCAAAGGCTGTGTATGTGTTTGAGACTAGTGCAGTACCGAGGCATCACATTTACAGGGGAGGAGGGCGGCGGTGGGGTGGGGGGACTGTTTATTGTTGATAGGAGAATCTGACCCCGGCCATGAAAAGTCTCATATATCTCATCTCTTAAGCAGTGTGCAGCAGTGTTATCCAAGCATAGGCCAGCCCACTCCGCCTACAGAACTGTCTTCTGACATTCAGAAAATATATTACTGTTTAGAAAATCCTTTTTTCTCTTGTCTGTTTCCTAACACTATCCAGACAGTACAGTGTAGGCACAGTGCTCACACTTGAGGTGAAGCATGAAGTAATGGAAGCATGGAGGAGCATGAGCCTGGACATAAGGCTCATCATGTTGGAGTGATACAGATGATTCCAAGGCTATATTGGAACCATGTTGTTAGGGTATTAAAGGTTGGTCAACATGTGTTCTATGTTCCACCAACCAGCCCCTCCACTCCCCCCCCCCACCCAGCACCCCCTCCCCCAGCCATTCAGCATGCTAGGCTGATGAAGTAGGAGGTACCTGTTTACATACTAATGAGCTCAGCATTAGATGGAGATGTTGAATAAGCGATGTGCACTGATGCTAAACAACGGAAGCGGATTGTTTTAGACTTTCATTATCGAGGTAGAACCAACCGACTTTGGTTTGCTGTAATTGGCAAGCCGCTATGCCTCAGCGCCCACACACAGCCCATTCTGTCATGGTATATGACTTTGATTTTATTTTTAAGTAAAAAAATAAATAAAACATATTTCCGTTCATTATTATTCTCTTCTTTTTTTTTGGGGGGGGGGGGGGGGGGGGTAATCGATGCCAATCAGTTTGCTTCGCTCTCTTGACGATCTGTTATAAGATTCCCAATTATTGTGTCACAATACAGTAAATGGAATTCTGGTAAAGTTGATATAATAAGCTGCTGCATTTGTTTCTTGATTTGTCATGGGCAAGGCCTTGGCTGTAATACTTTAAGTATGGGGAAGAGCAAACAAACTTAAAATCGCAAAAGGAGTCTGTCTTTATCCAGTCTCTGAATGCTGTCTAATTTCAGACTTCCCTGTTTTACTGCCTTATCTTTGAGTGGATGAAAAATACCATCAACAGAAAAGAAAAAAAAGATCTATATGTATTTTAGAAGAATACACACGTTTCTAGTTTGAAAACCTGTTTATTGAAGTTAACCATAACATGTTGATTATTTGAATTTATCTCTGAGCTTTCAATTTTAGGCTCGTTCATGAAATATGTCTTCATTCAGATATGCTTTTGAAGGGTGCTGTAAGCTTTGCGTCAGCAAACACCACTCCTGTTTTCGACTCCTTTTTAGATGACAGAGGAGCTTAATGAGCTGTTCGTCAGCAACCTCAGGGCACACTCAATGACAGAATACATATGGTGGTTCACGCATACATTTTAATCTGGGCCATAAATCAAGCCAAGCTAATCTAAATGATATCTGTATACTTAAATGAATTATTTTAATTTATAAAAAATGTACAGACATTCTGGTAATATAATATCTGTATTATTTTTGACCAATTATATGGATGGATTAAAAGTCTAATTGCACCAGTCATACTAATAATCATATCAGAAAACAGTTGAGATATCCATTCATTGGAGTATTTAAAGAGCCAGGTTTAGTATTTATGTTCACAGTTGGTCGTTTACATATCACTGCCCCCTCCAAGTCTCATAGACTATTAGAATGTAATTAAAGCTTGAAAAAAGCAATGTCCTTTTCTTCCCCATCTGTAAAGTATAGGCCTACAGCAATGTCACTGTCATTACTTTTTCCAATTAAAACAGGCCAAGCTTTATTATATGAAGATTAATAGCAAAGGTGGATGACTATGTTAATGAAATATGATTTCCCTAATATTAAATATGAATATAAAAGTAATTAATTCACCAGCATGATATTAAAATAGCCCATCTTTTAGTGTCATGATATGAGACACAAGGCTAAAACCTGTCTCTGAAAGGATACCATCCTGGGATTACCATGGAAATGGTGACTGAAACTAATTCCTCTCCTGTGGAAACCAAGTTCAAAATATTTTGCCCAACTACCAAAAAATATATATGTACTTAACATAATTAGATGAATCATCTCAGATCTGTATACCATTGAAACATCCCCAGACCCTGTTGTTAATCCAGACACCCCCTCACTCGATCACCTCTAGGTCACATTTGATTTGTTGGTACTGGTAACTTTCCTTCGGCAATGCCTAGGTAGTGACCCTTAGCTTAAAGGCCTTTGGTGGAGGAGAAGGGCAGTGGGTCAAGGGCCGCATCACATACTGCCTCAGGGGCTGCTGACTGTGGGCAAGGAGATTTATCTTAGCTTGGTGCTACAGGGTAGGATTCTTGCATTAACTAACACCCGAGGGCGGAAATCGCTCTAAGGGGAAAGTCTGCAGTGATTGTTGTCTCTTCTGAATGCACTCAAGGGATTCTTAGTTTTTCAGCAAACTTGCAAAAATAGCTCAATTTTCTTATGCATGTGAAGTGTTTGACAAGTTCCAAGTCAAATAAGTATGTTCGTTATTTTAAGTATGTTTTGTAGCAGGCATTTTAATGATCTACCTACAGTAGCTTTGTTAAATGGAGAAATTAACGATGATCTCCTTTTTCTCCCTTGCTCCCTCTGCATGGCCATATTCCTTGTGTAGATCCAACAGGTAAGCTAAGTTTCTCTTTTTCATTTTAACTTTTATTACACAGCAAACATGTCCTCAGAAAAATTGACCCCTATCTTGTAAATAATACTGTACCTAGGTAAAGTAGAACTATCTTGTTATTTACAACACGTAACTGATTTTGGTAGAACTGTAATTAGAACAAATGTGCTCCTTATCCTCCAGCATCTCGACTCTTGTGACATGTTAAACATTACACAAATGCTAAATATCTTCTAAGCAAACACAAAACAAATTGCAGAGAAGTTTCTCAAGGGTGCTTGTTCACACTCAAAGAAAACACATAAGTACAGCATGTGGCCCTAGCATGAATGTTTCAGCAAAGCCTGCACACTTGCATTAGTTTGAAAACATTTGTTTGAGGCAATTACTGTTTTTCTCCTGAAGGTATTCACTTGTTTAAGAATGACTTTTCGTTCTGAATTCCTGAGTCGCTTTGGTGGAAGTAAAAAAATGTAAATCGTAAGGATCATACTCATGTGAATATTGCTGATGTTGAGTTAAAAGACTTTTTGACTGTGATTCAGATAGACAGCTGTCAGCTGAGGACCTTGTGACTACAGTTCTTAGATCCTGGCCACCCTGAAAAGGAATATACCTGTATGTTCCAGTATTTGCTCCAACCCAAGTTGTCTCAGACTAGCAGCAGCCTCCCTGCGTTAATTGGGAGCCGGACCATGAACCTGTCGCTACAAAATGTGTCCGTGCTGCCTCACAGTTGGCAGACTTTTATCAGGGTCAATCTCCCATGGTTTGTGGAGAAACAGCCAGACTTCCACATAATCCTCTTCAGACATATAGCCCCACCAGCACCACATTTACAGGCGAAATGCCCACAACTCTGTGTGTGTGCATGTTTTTGTGTGTGTTTGTGGAAATTTGTTTTTGTTCCAGAGTCTAAACTCTGGACCTCTTAAATTAAATTAAATGGTATAGCTGGGCTTCCTTGTTTGTAGTCAGAAATCAATGGAGCATGACAGTAGAATCTTCAGAAGGTTTCCAATGAAAGGCAAGCTTTTGAATCAATAGATATGGAGTCAAACAGTCTCCATGTAAAAGATTTTGATGAGGATAGACAATAAGATATAGCATGAAACATTAATGTGCTGTGGTATCGTTTTTGTAAAAACAAGCCTTAGATTGTGGCTTGACTCAAAGCTGGTTTTGAAGGATAGATTTGCAAGTCATGTTCTCATATCATGAATTAATAATGAGAAATTGTGGTGCACCTTTTTTACACCAAGTACATGCAAGTGTAAAATGCCATATCCCATCTGACAAATAAGGAGACAATGATAACATTAGGATGACATGAGCTCGTGAAACATTTCTCATTCTTAGCTACAGCTAAAAATGGCTGTTGTAGTTTTATATATGGTTGTTTATTGCAATGATGCTTCAACAACTAAAGCCCAGGCCAGAAATATTTGCCAAGGTCTGGCCATGACCTCATAAAACAATACAAGTCTGGGAAGAATTGCTTCAATCTGCCAGGCCCCCTCATACTGCATTAAAGGTTTCAGAAGCTTAAGACTGCCTCCACTCCTTCTTCAAAGGGGAGATAGAACGCTGGCTGAAACCAAGGCTCTGTAATGCCATGTACCATTGGGGGCTCTGTGGATTAGAAGCCACTGTGCCTGAGACGTGTCACTCACAAGGGGCCACGTCCCAAGATGCTTTCATCAGCCTGTCAATTACCGCAAGGCAATACCCCTTCTCTGCTATTCCCTTGATGCGTTTTGGGAAGTCCTTGATCGACAACCGTTCTTGTATGTGCAGGGATGTGCCTCTCACCACTGTTACATGTACATTCTGAAAGACAAGGATGCAGGGCCATCCCCAAACATCCCTCTCTTTTGCTCACAAGATTGTACTCATTGTGCTTCTGAAGAAACGTTACGACGCGCTGCCACTCCAGTGAACTCCAAAGCTACCTAATTTCCCTAAATACTACTTTCTGTCTTTTTTTATCTTATTGATTAGTCCTCATCCCTTTGCGGCAGTGTTTTCCTCCCACAGAGAGATATAGCTGGAGGACAGTGCACCTCACAGGCTTGCTCCCCAGCCCACCAGCCATGGTACCACGAGCATTCTCAATCAGCAGCCCCTCCTGGCGGTTGCTTGGTTCTGTCAAACACAGACCACTTCCACACATTAATGTTGCTTTTGAAGTTGTTTCCACTGAAGATGCACGCATCTTATTTGTTTTGGTCTTTAATTTTTTATTTTTTTATCCCACTTCCCTAATTCTCACTTCGTTCAAATATTAGAGCGTTTGGATATCGCTCGTTATATGAGGTTCCCAGACCTTTAGTCTCATTAAGAGGAAAGTCAAACTCCTTTCTGTTAGGGAACGTTATCTCGTTTCAGCCAGGCTCTCAAAGTGAGTTAACGTGTGGGCTCATTAAAAAATTTCAATTAATTTTCCAGTTTTTCCCCTAGCTTCAGGAGCTCTGATAATGGTGTTAGTTTTTCACAATAAGGGGACACTGGGCGGATTTATGCGTTGGGTAGTTGAGGCTGTGTCATGCATTAGAAAATACTCCTGTTGAAGACTGTGAGGAACTTCAGCTTACATTTTCAGCTTCTGAGATTGTCCATTCTTACACCTCACAACAAGCTCTCACTGCCATACACTGTCACATCAGAGGCTATTGTTGTAAGGCAGAACTCAAATTATCTTCAAATGAATGGAAGTGGTGGGAGACAGTTTTCTATTATCTGAAATCTACACCTAATAATCACAGTTTCAAGGACATTATACCTTTAAAATATCAGAAAAGCACAATGATAGTCGCTACTCTATTTTTCTTTTCAATACCATACTTACTCTTAATAAAAATGTTATGCTTTTGTGTTTCATATGAACTAAACCTCTATGCTTTACTGTCTACACAATCCGGACATTCAAGGTTATAAAACATCCAAAGTAATAGAGACTGAGCGAGAATTGGAGTAGAAATATTGCATATCAGCTGGCATTATTTTATCAGCACGCTTTGTCTGGAGATGGGAAGACGGCACATTAGTGAGCATTAGTGAGAGGAAATAGAATGGAGGGAATCCCCTGAGGTCTGGACTCTTGATGTTAAGACAACAGGATCTGTGTGGGACTTGGAACACCCTTATCCTCAAATTCACCCATTCTCTGTACAGTCGAACGTTATTGTGTCGTGTGGCTTACATGTAAATAAGGGTTCTACTGACCTGTCATATTGTAGAGATCTATCATCACTACCAAATTTGCATACCACATGTAACTTAACTCATAATACATTCCATAAGATAAAATAAGATCTTATGGAATGTTTCTTAAGTCCCACAATAGGGAAATTCGCAAGGTTTATGAAGGTTACATTCATTTAAAATGTCTTTCTCTGGCTGGTATGCCGACTTGACTTCACTGCTCCAAATCTGATCCAGATCCCAGCAGACAAGAACATTTTTTCTTTGGCATTCACTTGTGTGGTAACCTAGCCAAAAACACGGGCCACCAAGAATGATATTTTGAGTTGGAGCTTTATACGAAATAGCAGAAGTTGCCATACTACAGAATATACTCAGGTACTTTTCTCGTGCATACAGGAATACAGGAATACAAAAGAAACATTTCAACAACTTGGATAAGTCAAACTTTTGGCATTAACTTGGATGAGTCAAATCTTGTCAAATGGAATGTGTAATTTTTTTATTTCGCAATGCTAAATTGAATGAATGAATAAACAAATAAAGGTCAAATATAGTAGAACAAGCTCCAGTCTTGATCATGCAAGGGGTAAAAAGATGAAATAGTGTAAAGCAAAGTCCATTCGTAAATAGCAGTGTACACAGTGGAAATATTGCATGCAACGACTGTGAGATTATGTTACGGGGTGGTGGACCCAAGTGCACAACACAGACACGCCAAAAAACAGAGGGATGGTCCAGAGGGGTTTAATGTTGGGGTAGGTGCAGAGGAGACTGATGGTGATGACAAAAACAGACAGGACGGCAGGGTAAGCTGTACGGGCTCTGGCTGGGAGGCAAGGTTGGTGATCCTGGAGGCACAGGCAAAAGGTTAGTTCAGGAATAACACAACAAATAGTCTTAACAGGAACCGGGAGCATACTACCGAGGGTAGACGAAACTATTATCTGGCGATGAATGATGTGAAAACCAGGGTTGATAAACTGCAGGGCTGATGAGTTGATGGGAGACAGGTGTGAAGACTGAGGCAGAGTGAGTGGGTAATTGGGACCGGAGACCATGGCCACACCCACAACCGGGGAACACAAACGACCCGCCACTAGGGGGCAGAGGGCATGACAGATTATACATTCTAAATGTGAATGGTCCTTTTGTCTTATGTGCTCATGTAACACAGGGATTGAAGGATTGCATTTGTATGTGTGAACCTGATGGTGACATTTCCTGGTAGCAAGCTCTACAAACTGAGGAAAGACAGCAAGGCAAAAGGATTAAAACTGAATATAACTGAGCCACTTTATATGCGAAGGAGGACTTTAAATGGCCTTAAAAGAGCTTGTCAGTTTTATAAATGATCACCTGTTTCCATTTGTGTTCTCCATCTTTATTCATTTGATGGCCAGATGAGAAGCAGCAAGAAAAAGGTTTCAGCTGGAAGTTTGTTGTCACTGGGCTAGTTTTAAAGCCATTTTGACTAAGGATCTTCGCTGTTTGAGTAAGTCAGATTCTGCCTAAACCAACACACAACAGAGCAAGGGAAGTCCCAGGTTACTTCTCACAGGCATGAACTATTTATTGACATTCTGCACTGTGCTTCCATGCGCCACACCATCCATTATCACAATGGGGAACAATAGATGTCATGGACCTGCAACAGAAAATCCAGCAGAGGATGAATTTGAGTCAATTTTTCTGTCCTGGCAATCCATTTGTCATCCTCTGTGAGGCCAGAGGAGATGCTGTTACCTCCCAGCTCTCTGATTAAACAAGGAGATAAATTAATAACAGGTGTCCGAAGGAGAAGAGGGACGGAGGCTGTTGGTGAGAGGGTAGCCTGTGAGGTAAAGGGGAGCAAAACCTTCAAATTTGCCATTAGATGAAAAAGGGCCTGTTGTTCTATATGGTGGTGATACCCAGTGACAGTCACTTTGGTTTGGTCGTATTGTTTATAGGTTAAGTGACGAGGCCAACGTACGGCCTGGCCTGTAGATGTGTTGACCACTCCATTGTTATTTCTTGAAAAAAAAATGTTTTGTGGCTCGCAAGAAATTTAGTTAGTTCTTACCCTTAAAGTGTTTACGTTGTGGCATGAAAGTATCTCATATACTCAAGAAACAATAGTAGAATTGGTTTTGTTCAAAATCGTGAAAAACCAAATTATTCCCTGATGACTTCTGTTCAATTAACATCAGGATTCATATCTAGTCTGCACTTGATTCTGATTCTCCTAATCACTCTGGACTACACGTAGGTACCCATATCCGGTCTCTGGATTTTATTGATGATTGTCTGTAGCTTGTTTCATATTTTTTCCATAATTTTCCTTTTAAAACATCTAAATGGAAAATAAATGTCCCAGGAATGCAGGAAGAGCACATTGTGTCTCAGGCGAACAAATTCAGGAGAATCTTTGATTACCTCTAATGTGGTTATGGGTAATGGTGACCTGTCTCTGAGGAGCCCAAGTCAGAACCAAATTATATTTCAAATCCATTAAATGTTACCTCAGATCCATGATTTGCTTCCAGCAAGCAGCAACCCAGGGCATTGGGTAATTGAATTTCAAACTTGGATCCAGGAAGTTAACAGGGCCCTGAGCCACGTCCTCTGTGCAAGGTGGAATATTGTTATTCTATGAGTAATAATTCATATGTGCCTTTCAACTTGTGTAATGAGGGTGCTTTGTGCCATGGAGAGCACCAACCCCCATTTGTTACAACCACACTACCAGATTGGAAATTATATACAGTGGATAGATAGACAGATAAATAGCAATTATTAAATTAAGGCCTATATTTAGTTTTTCGCCAGGACTATCATAAAAGGTTAAGGTGATGGCGGAAGACATTTAATAACAGCAAGCTGGAGATTCATTTGTGGAGCGATTCATGAACACATGCTTTGAAATATCCGATTAATTTCAAGTGCCAGGGTGGGTTCGTCAGAGCCTGAAGATATTTATATCCACATGCATTTTTGATTATCGGGGTGTGGACTGCCTCTGATCTGTTACTTGTTCTGTCATTGTGTCCAAGACATAGCAATTCTGTAAGATCTGCATCAGTCTCATCATTAAACTCACTGGATGTTGATGAATGGCATAGGGGAAGTTGTGAAGAAAAGAACATCAGATAAAGGTATTCAATATCCCATTCAGTGTATGAATAAAACTGACCTTTTTGGAAAAGTACATATTAAAATGGCACAGCGACAGTCAGTTCTGTGTCTTATTGCCTCCACTGGACAGGACTCATCCGGGAATGTTCTGTGGGAAGGGCTGGAGCAGATATCCGACTGATCCTGCTCTCTAGGAGCAGCATGGGCTCCACTGTCTCCTCCCTGTCATCTCTGCTATTTAAAGACATCCCTCACTCTAGGGACCTCGACAGACGACACTAGACTCAATGCTGAATCAATCACAAGACCAATTTACCAATTAGAGTCATTATTCTCTATAAATAAACACATCCCAGCCCCCCCCCCCCCCCCCCCCCCCCCCCGCAAGATTGTGCTGTCTCAACTTTCAGTCATGCAATCAGAGGACAGGCAAACACTGTAGATCGATATGAGGTACCCGTGCATAGCTCTCTCAGGCACGAGGGCCAGAGACTGGCTTGTTTTGTAATTTAAAACCTTCGTCGGGCATCTTGTTTTCATCAAGTTAGTCTGTCTCGGCTTATTCTAATGCATACTGAAGCTTCACAAAAATATCTGTTTATATATAATGTATATGAGCGCTATATAAAAACCACTGTGCTCTATGGAGAGTATTAACATTACAAGGATATCCCAAGGATTTCTTTCCCTCTATCTCACCGAATTACTGCAGTTGAGAAGAGAGGAAAGTGAGGGAAACTGCGTCTGCTGCAAAGAGCACAGCGATTCACTCAGGTGATGTCTAAATCAGTTGGAAACACTTGAGTAAACATTTCAAGACCCCTTCTATAATTCATGGTAGAAGGAAAAGCACTCTTATGATACAACTGCACTTGGCAATCTCTCCTCCTCTTCCAGCTTGCCTTTTCCTCCTGCTCTTACTTCCTCTTTCCCTCCACTCCATCCATGCATTCCTTTCCCCCTCCCTCACTCATCATCCTCTTCTTCTTCCTTCTCATCTCCTTCCTCCTTTCTCCCTTTTGCTTGAATGCAGGCTCTCTCCAGCTTCTGTCTCCATGCCACCCAGTCTGACAGAGCTCTCGACGATCCTGCAAGGATCTGTCATCTCCAGGGGAAAACATTTCATTCACAGGAGAGACAGATGTCACTGGCTCTACAATACAACGGCGAAGCGTTTCGCAGCTACTAACACACACCGTCTCAAGCAGGGATGCTGTCAAATCAGTACCTCTGCAGCACCCACAATGTGTCTTCCTGAGAAAGGACCTAAACATGTCCTAGTTACGTCTGTTTTTGAGACGTTGGAGACTGAGATCATGCATTCAGTGCCATGGTCCAGTATTGTGCCGGTGTTGCACGGAAGGCATGGCCTTGGCCAGTCTATCTTGGACAGCTCTGACGGTGCATCTTCTTACTCTTAGTGCTGCTACTGAAGACGACCTCCTTCGAAGTGCCTGGAAGAGCCTCAGAATAAAAAAGAACAGGTTATTGACTATCAAGTATGCCCAAGTGCACTGCCGCAATTTAGTGCAGTGAGCTAGCAAGTCTCCTAGCATTACACATCCAACAAAAAGCATTTTATCAATATTCAATTTGAGTGGGTTTCTTCATATTAATGTGAGCAGCAACCAAGCACTTCTCAGAGGCCCTTTAAGACCTCGTATTCAGACATCAAGTCTCCTGTTGGATTCTGTCGTAATGCCCATGGGATGATCAGATGGGATGGGATGGGATGGTCAGACTGAACAGGTCCATCGGCCTTGTCAGTGTGATGACAGGCATGTGATAGGATTTCGTGTAGAATAGGGATGTAGTTTAAATCTTTTATGGTTATTTTTTCACTTCCTAATTTTGTTGTTTCTGGATTAAAAGTACTTTTTGTAATATCATATTATCTTTTCCTCTCTTTATTTCCTATTTATCAAAGCCAATAGCAAATGTCACATTTATTCTGGTTATTTTTCCAGTTTCCAGCCCAAAATGTTGTTAATCTTTTAATGTGAACAAGCATTGCACAAAGTCTCACCAGATTTCATCTTCAAGCAAATGCAAACATGTAAAGGTCAACAGGGTATTAGGGGTAATATCCATGATATTTAGTGACAGTGAAATTCAGGGAGTTTCAGGGATTAGAGATCTTGTTGTACTTCACTCCATTCTTACCCTGTGTAATCTGACCCATTTTAAAAGCCTTCCCCATGGGTTAAAGAAGTATGCTGTTCAGATTAGGCCTTCGATAGGATGACTGAAATTATAATTGAGATTATAAACAGGACTACTGCTCTTCCTCCATTCACATCTCCTACTGAGGGGGATTGGTCAGAAATTGAGTCCTTGAGGACATTTCACAATTACATTTTGGATTAATCTTCTTTTTTTCTCAGCTCCTCAGGCTCATATTGCTGTTTACATGAGAGAATGTATGAGAGAATATTGCAAGGCATTAAGTTGGTTGCCATCCAAGTGTCGTTTTTTGATGCTGACCCACCAGAGGGTATAACCTAAGAAACTACATGCGAGGAAATTGATTACAGAAGACACAGAGCTCATTATGCAAACTGGCTTTGTCCTTCACTGGACAGTACAGCACAGCCCTTATTGAGTTTAAAGGTCAAGAAACAAGAAAAACAAGCACACAAGGGTAATTCAGTCTAGGGTAATAGAAGATATTGAATCAGGAAGCGACAGCATGGTAAATCCGTATTTATCGTTCAAATAAATAAAACAAACCTTTGCTGATTGTTATTGATCCCCCTCCCCCCCCCCATATAGGCTGATTAATTTGCACTGACAGGAACACTGTAAGTCAGGGGACCAGAATGCAAATAAGAAGGGCTCTTTACAGGCCAGTGGAATTCCCGTCAGCCCACAAAGAGGGTGTGCTTCGTCACCCAAGGCACGATCCACACAATCCTTTTTACTCTCGCCAGCCAGGCGCTTACAAAGATTTAGTATCCTGAGATAAAGGTGGGGATAGTGGTGGGGGGTGGGGGAGGATAGCTTGCTGGCTGGCTGGCTGGTTTGCTGGCTGGACTGAGCCAGGAAGGAAAGAGGAGCCACTAGGAGGAGTACAGAACGAACATGGCTGCTTGTGTTGAGGATTATGAAATCCCTGGTGTGACAGATTGTCATTAGTCATGGTATGATAATCCAAGCAACTCTCTCTGCCATAAGTAGAGGGTGTCTTTTGGGATTGTGACCCTGTGAGTGAGGGGAGGTTGTGGCCATAAGCCTTAGACCAGCATTGTCATCATTGTCATCCTCTTCATCATCATCGTCATCATCCTTATCATCATCATGACTGTCATCATTCTCACCACTGTTATCATCTTCATCAATATTGTCATATCAGGTGTCATCATCAGTGGGGCAACAGCAGGTCCCACCAGGGAGAATTCTCTTCCCCTCCCTATCATCTCAAAGCCATCATTGTTTCTGGTGCATGTTTGGTCAAATGGCCAGTACAGACCCTTCATTGACTCTGACCACGAAAATACTAGAACTAGAAAAGAACTATACACTTCTGATCCTTGATTTCTTGGTGTACTTTATATATCCCCAGTCAGGTGGCTAAGCGGTTAGGGAATCGGGCTAGTAATCTGAAGGTCGCCAGTTCGATTCCCGGCCATGCCAAATGACGTTGTGTCCTTGGGCAAGGCACTTCACCCTACTTGCCGCGGGGGAATGTCCCTGTACTTACTGTAAATCGCTCTGGATAAGAGCGTCTGCTAAATGACTAAATGTAAAATGTAATGTATATATATGCTCTTTAGAAAGCTTTGGGCAAAAATGTAATGTACAATGTAAATGTAGGATGTAAATACTACTGTTTACTGATTGCCAGCTGTGTGTGCAGTGGTTTTGTATTCCGAAAGAACGACTAATCCCAGTCCCGACAGTCATAAGTCTTCCAGTCTGGGGCAGTGGTGGAATCCCTTTCCAGGGAGGGAGACAAAAATCACCCAAGAGGCAAGTGTCTGACCCTGGCAGAGTAGGAAGAGGAAGAGCATGATGTGTAAAACCTGCATACACAACACAGCTCAGCCCTTAGTGTCCATCCCATGCCCGGGATTAGAAAAGAGGGATTTGATAGGGTGATTGAGGTAGGTGGGGAGAGGAGAGGGTACTACTCTGGCGGCAGAATGGGTCCTAAAGCCCAGGCTAGTTCTAATGAGGCTGGTTGATGTAGGAACCAGGTCCACTGGGCCCAGGGACCAGATGTCTCTGGAACACTCACTGTCCACCACAGCCCCACATTCAGCACTCAGGCCATCTGCTGCTATCCAGCACAGTCAATATTTATCCACTGGGGGACAAGAGGAAGCTCGCTTAGCACCTTAGATCATGTTAGCCCCTCTGGTTAAACTAGAGATGAGTTTATTTTCTGTCTAACCATGGAAAGTACACAGTGCTTTATAGCCCACACACAGCAACCTGTCCGTCCTTACCTCCTCCTGTGTTTAAAATGCTTATTTCCAGTGTCTTCGCCAGAGAATACTAATGAGGGTGAAACGCAACACATTTTAGATGGAGGAGCTCATGGAGCGGCAGTTGAATTAGGCTCCCAACTCACACTTCGTGACTCAGCACTGAATCAGTGTCGCTAAGGCCCTTACGAACACCCTGCCATACAATATGGCCTTCCTTGTTAGGAAGAGGGCTGGTATTTTCTAACATTCACAAGTGCAGTCGACACCAACAATTGGTTAAAGCATCCAACCTTATTTTTTATAATGGCCAAATCTGATCATCCACAATGGGGCTTTATTTGTAAATACAACGGGCACTGTTACTGTCCAACCAACAACCTTGGGAAGATTTACACAGGTAAAAGGATGTATCCCTTGTTCTGACCCATGGCTCCCCTGTAGTGAAGCTTATCCCCGCATCTCCTCTCTGAGAAATCTGACCTTTCATTGTAAGATAATCAGATGAAGAGAGTCAAAAAGCAACCCAATTAAAACTGGGAGAGTCTAGGGAGAGACAAACAAAATCTCTTTCACCACACGTCGTTCACGTTCTCTGTATCTGTATCTGAACTAAAATGATATACCATAGCTGACAGATATGTAGATACTAATCATTGATAGAATTATAGATTCATGCAGTGCATGGTTTATTCTCATTCCATAGCAAGCTATGGTCAGGATTCCGACATTTATGACAGCCTCCGGAAAATCTATTGTGATCTCACTGTCTCAGAGCACATGGGGTGAAACAGCAACAGCCACAACACCCACATACACAACTGTGATTTTAGTTATCGTTCCAGAATCTATTCTAAAGGTATAACTGTCTGCAGGCGCGCCTGCACTGAAAAAAACTCTGTCTCTCACTGTTCTGCTGTAGAGATGCATAATTGATCTCTGAAGAGTAGAACACATGTACACATTTCTCTCTATCTTGGGGGGGGGGGGGGGGGGGGGGGGGGGGGGGCTGGGGATTAGGCCAATTGTGAGGAGATGGGGAGTAAGAGAGAGTGTGTCAGAGAGAAAGAAAGACCACAAGGTTGAGCTGAGAGAAGGTAAATAAAAGTAACTCTAGACATTCTGCAGCAAGTGTCCTTGGAGAGATTCAAAGGGCACCAATTGAAAATCCGACTTGTGTTTCTGTATAGTTTGCCCTCAGATGTCAGTCACATTCGTAAGAGATGTCAATGTGTGTTTCCACGTTGCTGAGCATGTGTAGGCACACACAGTATTGTGCTTGCATGTGATTCATGCATCTCAGCCTATCAAATAATGGAGGGACATGCAGCCCTTGAAGAGAGTGTAAAACACATCCTGTTTTTTCTCTCCATGGTAAGCATGTTTGTGAGAAAGAGAGAGAGAGAAAGACAGACAGAGAGAGAGAGAGAGAGAGAGAGAGAGAGAGAGAGAGAGAAATAGAGAGAGAGAGAGAGAGAGAGAGAGAGAGAGAGAGAAGAGAGAGAGAGAGAGAGAGAGAGAGAGAGAGACAGAGAACTCTTCCTGTGGCACAGATCTGTTTTCATATTCATGGAGCTGCATGCTTTGTCTCCACAGTCCCAGTTTGCTTACATGAGGAACTTGAAAGCCTGTGTCCATGTCATCTCTCTCTCTCTCTCTCTCTCTCTCTCTCTCTCTGTATCTCTCTCTCTGTATCTCTCTGTCTGTATCGCTGTTCTCTGTAAAAAGAGGGGGTGCATTTTCCCAGGCTAATTCTACCACAGCTCAGAATCCAGGCCTTGAATAATACTGTTTAGCTCTAATGAAGTAAAATGCATAGCGTTTTAACTGGAGCTCATTTGTATCCAGTTGGGTTATTATAGTACATCAGAATAGGGTTACTTTACTTACAGGAGTTTCTACAGTTATGTAAATCGGGGTTAAAATAAGCAGTCACATCTGAAAACTTAGTTTGAAACTCTAAGCGATCACTACTAAAATATATTAAATGTTTCCAGTCACCCTGAGAAAAGTCTGAGTCACTAAGAAGGTATCTTGTCATGGTATTTCAGAAAAAAAAAAATGATGTAACGAGATGCTTCAACCGATTTTAACTGGTTGACGAGTTCCAACCAGACCTTTCTGTCAAACTTGAATGTGTAGGCTGCCTCTGTAGCTGAGCCCATACACAGAACGGTATGTGCAGGGTCAGGACATCCAGGAGGATAAAACAGGTCTGTCTTCTTCATCATCTTCAGTATCTTTTTGTTGTCCTTTTTTACGTTTTTTTTTTTCACTGTACTATTCTTCAACATCTTCTCCCTCTTCTTCTGCCTGCTATACTTCTTCCTGTTCTCGTCTTCTTCTGCTCATGGCCTGCAGTGCCTTACTCAGTGTCAGTATATGTTGACACACAATCACGTCAGGCCATCCCAAGCACAAACACTTTAGTACATCCATCCTGTCAGATGATCTCTGTCTAATGAGGCTGTTATCAGGCCAGTGCATCTGCAGGGCAATGCTGCCCTTTTCTGTTCTCGCCTCATGCGTGTCATTAATGTCTGTCTAATTCAGCCAAAAAGCCACCAAGTCAGCCCCTTGGCAGCTCGCGCTCACGCTCAAATTATCCGGCATGGCTGCTGGGATGATGTCCACGTCCTCAGACGACAGTCGGAACATTAAGCAGATAAAAGTCATGTGACAGTCATGTGACAGGCATCCCACTCTCACGTAGATGAAGATCATCGATCAAACACCTCAGAAGGAGTTGTTAATATCACGTTTATGATTCAGATTGTGATGGTATGTGTGTGTGTGTGTGTCTACTATACAAGATGAATTGTCATTTTTCTCTTACCGGGCCCCTTGGTCAATTCATAGTAAATCAAGGCCCACCAGTGGCCTTGATTTACTCTTTGGTGTTTCCCTTGCCACCTGATAGAGAGCACCAATCTGCAGCATACAAAACGCGTACGTGTTGCAACCACAGCCCGATAGGGCAGACAACCTTACTAATCTCCTGATGTCCCCTACTCCCCTGAGCACAACACCGCGCACACACACACACCTCTTGAAGAGCACATTACAGTAAGGATCAGTAGCCAATCGGAGGCCCTGGATGAAGGTTTCCTTTCAAGCTAACAGCCTCTCCTATGGGAAGCAGCTTTTTTCTTCAGTCATTTAAACACAGTGAGGGAAGATCAATGAAGGAAATACCGTGGACAGCTTACAGTTATATGGATCTAAATTAATACCAAATACTTACTCCAGAAAGTTTCTACAACAAATGCAAAAGTCTGTGCAAGTTTGTATGTGCAAACATATTTTAACGAAATAATGGCTAAAACATGTTTCCTTTTTTCAAAGAACTGATGGACTAAACTGTCTTAGAGAGACACCAGCATTATAGGATGGAGTAGGACACTGACTTCTGATGGTCTGAAAAGCAGAGGCTTTTAAAGGAGTCCCTCACGTCTCTGAAAACATCTGCAGTCTCTGCTTTTATCTCCACCAAGTACATGTGGGAGCTCTATGTGTGTGCATGCATCCGTGCATTTATGCTCCATCACTAGATGCTTTCACATTGTAAAATGATCCTCCTCTTCCCAAATCTTACAGTACAGTATATGGTTTGAGAGATATGTTAAATACAGAGCATGATGGTGCAAAGCACGAAACAAGGCTTGTATCTTCTCTTCCTACACATTTTAGGTAATTGACGCCTGGCCTAGTACTTTATATCCGTAGGTATATTCTAGAGTAGGCTGTGACTTATATCTCATCAGTGCCTCTCAACCCAAACAGGGTCAGGCCCCACTTGAATTTACTCTTGAACTTTGTATGACACTGACATGAAGTAAGCATCACAAGATATATCTATTTTGAATTTAACTGTGGAGTAAGAACAAAAGAACACAAGCAATGTCATTGAGGATTAGCTCAACGCTGCTAGCGACTGCCAAATAAAGCATTCTGTGCTCCTTGTATTTTTTTATTTTATATATTTTTACTTTTCTCTGGCATCAGTCACTAAACAGTAGCAGCATTGCCAACGTGTCATCCAAATGAAATGCTGTTTTCTTGTGGTTGTTTTCAATCATAAAGAAGGGCACCTACATAATTTTTACAGAACATATGCTGTTTGTAAGCAAGTTTTAGATGCTTTGAGGCTGTTGTGACTGTGGTCAAAGATCCAGACTCCTCCCATTGTGAGTGCTAAAGTAGTTAGCGTTTGGCGGACACCATCAACCGCTGCTCCACTGCCTCTTCCTCCTCTTCCTCCCTGCTCTTCCTCCCTCCTCTTCCTCCCTGCTCTTCCTCCCTGCTCTTCCTCCCTCCTTTTCCTCCCTCCTTTTCCTCCCTGCTCTTCCTCCCTGCTCTTCCGCCCTGGTCTTCCTCCCTCCTCTTCCTCCCTGCTCTTCCTCCCTCCTCTTCCTCCCTGCTCTTTCTCCCTGCTCTTCCTCCCTCCTTTTCCTCCCTGCTCTTCCTCCCTGCTCTTCCTCCCTGGTCTTCCTCCCTCCTCTTCCTCCCTGCTCTTCCTCCCTCCTCTTCCTCCCTCCTCTCCTGCTCGGACCGGCTGGCCAGGAGTCCTCCCACAAACAGATGCTGCCAGCTGCAGTCTGTGAAAGAGCAGCAGTTCCATTCATTTATTCAGAGGATAAAAGATACCGTACCTGCTAGGGGCGAACTGGGGAAAATGGTGGGGGAAGACTCATGAGAAGCCTTTGAAGCAGATGGTCCCATACAGCTTGGGTATCCACTGGTGTGAAGGGGGGGGGGGGGCACTCCACTTGTAGCTGCCCTGCTGAGAGAAACACTGCAATTACACAACGTCTATCTACAGGGCTTCCTTTGAAGATGCACTTGTGAGAGCCTTTCCTTTACACCTTGCTACTGCTATGCAATGTTTTCTCCTAGAATACTCTCCTTAAGTCATTTATACAGTGCAATGTGTGTGCGTGTGTGAAGCACAACCCTTACAGCTTCAAACCAAGGTGAGCTTGTGAGAAATGAGGATGTTTTAGAAGGGTTCTCCATTGTAATGCGATGTAGTCCATTTCAGGTGAAACCAATGAGACATATGTGAAGCAATATCTTCAAAAGGGACCATTTTGCCCTAAATGTAAAGATACAATACTATATTCCGTATTGTGAAAAGGCTCCGCCAATCTTTTCTGTTCTCGGATTACCGTGATACGTTAACGCCCAGCCAATCCCATTAGCCTCAGACACAATGGCCTACAGTATGCCTCAGAGCTTTTCAACAACTCAGCACTTTAAAACTAAGTGGAGAAATATGATTCGCTGCGCTAGCAAGGGGGTCAGCTAGGAGCCTTTACACCTCAACCCAGTTTGATTGGTGTGACGTTTTCTCACAGGGTTCTTTAAGCCTCCTATCATCCTGTCCTTGGGAGCGTCGGCCTGTGGAAGCCATCAGCAAGCTCTTATGGTGCAGATTGCTGTTGTGCTGCTAAGGAGGAATATGCTCTCACCACAGAATAAATCAATCTGAGGCAGGGATGGCGCCAGTTCTCCGCATTTTCCGCCCCTCTGCATTCACCCAGAATTAGTTTAAGGTCAACCTCCACAGTGAGTGCAAAAGCCTCACCGTCTGGGCCAAGGTGTTATTTTATTCTCGGTAATTTCTAGAGATCAATATCATCCAGGCGGTGACCCACAAAGCAGGGAGGTTGGCTAGCCGGAGACACGCTATTTTGGGAGGTATGGTATTGCTAAGAATAACAGAGGTCCACTGCGACCCACAGTCACACTCCAGCAACTCCAGGCAAGCGTTTACTATGACAACCAGCGGAAAAAAAGCCTTGTGTCGAAGTTCGGAAGGTGAGGAAATGAAGTCAGAGGGACGTGACCTCGTAGAGCATCGGCGATGAGTCACAGCTGTGATGTAATGGCGAAGGAATAGGTTTTTGCACGTAGCGTCGTGAAATCCCAAATTGTAATATTACAGTCATGCAGTGTGAAAGACTGAATAATCAGTTTGACACACAATAGATTGGACGGCAGGAGGCCCACTGCCAGCTGATGACATCCTCATCACAGCACAATTGCGACCAAGGATTTCCGCCATCCGCACTCACCACACCAAGCCGTCTGACCAGCAGATGGGGTTGGGGTGGCTGACTTTTAGTGGGGGCCCTCCGAGACTAGTTTTGAAAAGAAAAGGGGATCTCTCTGTACCTTTCAACTGAATGAGGAGGATCTCTAGGCTTCAAAGCCGGAAGGCTCGCAATAAAGAATTCATTTTTACCTGCAATAGTAAAGAGGCTGTTTAATTATACATAGAATCCCACAGCATGCATAACATTTTCCATCAGAGCCAGGATTTGAAAGCTATTACATAAAGCTGATGAGCACAGGAAGATACAGATACCTGATTTTCCAGACAACTGCTGTGTGAAACACACGTCATGCTGGATCACTTAGTGAGGGGATGTGAAGAAAACATCGTCATGAACGGACAAATCTAGCTGATAAAAAGGGGAGGGACTGCAGTGAAATTGTTCACAGTTTTGCTGCTGACACCTCCCACCTGGGTCCTGGGCACCGATGTTGTCCCTCTCATTAGCAGGGAGACAACCCAGGCTACGTCCCGTGGCTTCAGTTTTCCTCACAGCCGCTACCTCCAGCAGCTGCTCCGAGACAAAGGACAGAGGCTGTTCCAACCTTTGTGTTTATCCGCCCCGCACGGTGCGCTCCCCATGAATCACACAGACATTTATTTAAACAGATTAATTCCTTCACGGTATATTATCCATCAGGTTTTCTCTCAGACCCAAGCTCAGCCTTGCTTATAATATGGCTTGTCATTTCCTCTCATTGACTCGAGCCCAGGCTAAATTGTCATGAATAATACATGGCAGCTGGTAAATAAAACAGAAGGAATTGTAGATGGAGATAGTGCTACTAATAGCTAGCTCTGCTAGCTCTGTGGTTAGAACAGACTGCATACTGGACTCCAGGTGACGAGACTAACTGCTTTTTTCAGGGAGAGAGGGAGGGTGGAAAGAAGTGATTCAGAATTGTGAGAGATGGAGGGGAGGTAGACATACATGTTTAGAGAGAAAGAAGATGGAGTGAGAAAGGGTGCGGAGGACAGGAGAACGGAAGTGGGGAGGTAGATGTTGACGGGGATGAAAAAGGACAAGAAAGGATAGGAAGGAGGAGGAGTGAGGAGGGAAGGAGAGAGAGTAGAGGAAGGTTTGCACATTAGTTAAGCTTGAGAACACTGGGCCGCTGTCCAACAACAGGGTAGAGTAAGGAAGGGTGGAGAGCATAGGAGAGAGAGAGAGAGAGAGAGAGAGAGAGAGAGAGAGAGAGAGAGAGAGAGAGAGAGAGAGAGAGAGAGAGAGAGAGAGAGAGAGAGAGAGAGAGAGAGAGAGAGAGAGCACGGTTGGCAGCCCACTGTGCTGGAACGCAATGCAAACACAGAGTACTTGTGAACAGAAGGCAAGGCGCAAGAGGGGGCAGGCCTGAGGCTGGGCAGCACAGCCTTGCTGTAAACAGGACCAGCGGACAGCACCAAAGGACTGTACAGGGGACAGCATGGAGACATAGACTCCCTCAAAACCAGGAGAAAAAATGGGTTATCACGGATGAAACACATTTTCAGTACAGTTTGATTGTTGTGCCACTAGTACAGTATGTGAGAAACCACTTGGTCTTAATGTATGTCAGTTACCCTAACCCAAATCATCGATAAAGGTGTCTGGCATAACCTCGTTGCTTTGTGTTTGGTGCCTTTAATACTTGATCTATCCAGCTGTGTCCTTGTCACAGCCTGGTTCCCAAGATGCAGTGTCACAACAAGGTGTGTTAGTGGGGCCATGTTGACAGGTCTTCCACAGTTGTCACCTTGTCCCCTACTGAATGCCAGTGACGGAGAGGGTGACACTAGTGCTGGGTTGACGGATGACACGTTGTCTCAGTGATATTCTTTCACCTCCACATCCATGTCATAGACCTAGACCGGTAATTGAAAATAATAGAGGCTCATTGAAACATCACAGTTTATTTCCTGGGATGGACTGGTCTGTTGTGTGGGTGGTTGTGGGAGAGAGACAAAGAGAGTTATAAATGGAGACATTTAGAGATATTATTAGACGACTGAAGAGTGAACTGGTTGCTCAAGGCTGTACTGGCTATGGAAAATCCATAGCTCTGTTTTCTCTGACCAGACCTACACTTCTGGCATGTCTATACAGGTCCTTTCACATATCAGATCAGCTATTTATCCAATGTTGAGAGGAAGGAAAGAAGAAAGGAAGGATATATATAAGGAAGAAAACACCCAGTCGTCATATCCAGGACCAGGGAGCTGCCTTGTCCGCCAGGGCTTGGCACTAGACATGAACCAGCAACTGGAGACAGAGGCGGCATCAGAGTAGCCTCCTATTTCATTAGCAGCAGGTCTGAGTGAGCCTGCCCAGCATAATACCGGCTTTAGAGTCCCAGAGGAGCCTTCAGACGATGGCTGCCAAAGCAGGAAATGAAACCTAGTCTTTTCCTCCCTGTAATCCTCCACCTCCCCTCCCTTCTCCCTACCTTCACACACAAGAGAGAGAGATTAGAGTCCGGGGCCTCGGGCTCTGATGAGGGAGGCATGCATGGCCCACTCTACATCATCATCCCTCAATCCCAGAGAAGACATTGAATTAAAGCTTTTAGAGAGCACCCCCCCCCCCCCACCTACCTTTTCCTTTGCCTACCAAACTACGCCCAGAGGCAGTCAACCCCCATTACCCTGGCCAATCAGTGAGCATTCTGCTGTCTCTTGCTAATGGACTGATAGTGGGAGTATGTTTGGGGAGGCGCATTCGGTCGCCTGCACAGTACCAGGGCCTGCCTCACTGAGCACCTTATTGGGCAGAGTGTGTACAGAGCGCTGTTTAGTGCTCTGTTGTGTGATTTACTGAGACATCCTGAGATGTACTTAGAAGGGTAAAGAGAGAGAAATAGAGAGACAGGGAGGAGAGAGAGAAGGTGAGAGAAAGAAAACTTCTTCCCCAAAGCTGAGCTGAGCACCTAATAACAACACCTCTGGAGACCAGTGGTGTTGACTGGAGACGAGGGCTTTGTGGAAAACAAGAACATGTGGATAGAGAGAGGAATGCAATTAATCAACTTTATTTCGAGGGGCACAATTGATCAGTTGTGGCCTTGTCAATAATTAATATCATATCATCGACTGATGAGATCTTTCCCAATGATACTCAAAAGTACCTTAATGAGGCACCCTGAAGGCATTGTGCACACTGTCCTAGAAACTCCTGAAACCATTGAACTTTTGAGTTCAGTTTGAATTCAGTCTTCTGGAGCACCGAGGACCGATTCAACAGTGGTGTGAAAAGAGTTTCGGACACAGTAAGTGGACCCCCTTCCTAGATAATTAAACTGAGTATGTTATGAATGCAGATTCCTCACACTCTGAGCCTCAACTCTGCAAAGTGTGTCCAAATGAGTATTTTGTATGCATGTATGTGTGTGTGTGTGTGTGTGTGTCAGTGGTACAAAGTGTCAGCAGATAAAAGCGCTCCCCCTCTGGGCCTGTACTGCCCCGACCTTACTGCTGTCCAGGCTCCTCGTTGGCATTCTGTGCCAGCGCTGTAGGGGGCATCAGGTGGCACCAAGAGGTGTGTGTTCTCCGCCTGCTCACCAGTCTTTAATATTGATGCGGCAGGAGGCTGAGGGGCTGTCACAGTGTATTCAGATAAACAGCTCCAGCGACGAAATGCTCTCTCACACACCCCGTGGGGGCTTTTCAGCGTCTGAGGCCAGTGAGGGGAGCAGCCAGACCAGTCGAGGCGAGCCGAGGTGAGACAAGGCACTGTGAGCACAGCGAGGTTTCATTAGCTCTCCTTTGTTTTCCACATACACCCATGGGCCTGTTCACTCACCACTGCCCCAAGACAGAGACGCTCCAGGCCCCAACACAACAGCCCCACTCCCAAGAAAGACCAACTGATTTTCGCTGCAAGACGATTGGAGTTTGTAAAGAGAATGTAGATAGTGTTTGAGTATAAATTAATATCCCCTTAAATTAAATAAGTTGTTGACCTTCCCTGTGTTAGTAAAAATTATGCAGGCGGTGAACTCTAAAGCTATTATGCAACCATCCATCCCCCCACACATTCTTTCATGTAATTGTCTGCAGCAATTGAACAGAAAATATGAATCATTACCTACTGCTGTTGATACATTATGTAAATCCGCTGATATAATCTCCATGACCTGTATATTCTCTTTTATCAACATGATGCGATCTTTGGTTGTTGCTGACTCACAATATGAGATAGAGAACAAGATTTTCCTTGAGACAGAGAGATAATAATAGAACCTGCCGAGGTATTAAATTATATAGATATTAAAACTCTCTCTCTGGGGAGTATGACACACAGTCCTACGGATTTTAATAACAATAAAATATTGCTTTGGATATTCATAATAAAAATCGCATGATCTTTTCAGCGGGGGGGTTTTGTTCATTTTGCAGAATTATTTATTGGTTTCAGGTGCACCTGAGTTTATAAAATGACATTTTCAAAGTGAGTTTCTTTTCATTAGCTAGTCAGGACAGATGTACAGAGGGTACATCATTTTTCATATGAAACATAGCAATAGTAAATAGCAGTGTCTCAACTCAGCACCTAATCAGCAAAGCTTCACATGAGGAATTCTAACTATGGGAACTTGACATTTCAATAGAAACAAAAACTGACTTAGATGCAAAAAAAGCGTGTGAATGCCTTGTATTTAAGTGTAATGTGTCACCAACAGACCAGCATTGTATTCATTTATATTAACATGGTTCATGCTTTCTAATGATTAGGGATGTTGGTGCCCTGACCCTTTTGTGATAGATGATTTCCTCTCTTACTGAGACGGATAGGAGGCTACCTAGGGGAGTGGAAGGAACCAGAGCTTGTTGGGGTTTTTTTGGGGGGGGGCAAGAGGTGTTGCCTAGAAGAGCAAGAGGAGATGCCTAGACACCAGAAATGAATCTGCTTTGCCGTGTAATTATGACCCTCACTCTCATCTCTTTCCCTCCTCCTCCCCTCCTTGCCCCTCCACCCTTCATCCTTCCCCTTGACCCAGTCCTCCTCCACTCTTTGCCCCTCCACCCTTCCCCTCGACCCCAGTCCTCCTCCTGCTGAGCCGCAGGTGGTGGTGATCTTGAGCTGTCCTGCAGCTCTACGTGTACTGAGAGGAAAACTGGTGGACTGAGAAGTCTGGGAATAATGTGGGTTTAGGTTTCAGACAACACGACCATGCTCACACTCACACCCCTACAGGGCACCTTTCACACACACACACACACATACACACACACACACACACACACGTGTACTTACTCACTTTGTCCCTTGCTCAGATCCTCATAGAATGAGCTCATTTTTTCATCCGATTTTCAGGCCCCCCGAAAAGACTCTGGCCTCTCCCTGGGCTAATATAGGTTATTTTCAACCCGTGGAACCACTGTAATTCATCTTCCACTTACTGGGGGGGAAGCTATTTATTGTGACGAGTTGTGCTTTAACACACCACCTTGCTTAACCGATGCAGCACTGTAGCTGATAACAGGCAGGAATAAGATGGAGCATTCAGATTAGCTACAGTGTCAAATGAATAGCATGCTGTTGGGGCAAACCCCCAGCGCTATAAAACAATCTGTCCTTTATCAGATCTGCTATGGCCACGGTGTGACAGCGAATAGATGAGGCAGTGCTTTGCATGGGCTACCTCTGTTCTGGGCTGCAGCACACCTCGTCTCTGAGACGGCACCTAGAAATGCACACACACACACACACCAACTATTTCACACACACCCAGACTGTGGGCAGCCAGCACATTTATGTAAGCTCACTCTCCCAATCTCATAGACACACAAACACTCATTTCATGCAAACACCTCACCCTGGGTTTTGGGCTTGATGTAAGATCGTCTTGGCATGGTTGATTGAAGCTCAAATTGGAATTATTACCCAATCATGTTCATTATATCATCATAGGACTATCAAGGGGCAATATCTTTTTAATCAATAAACACGATTTCCCTTGCACATTTGAATACCTGAGATTGTGGAAGGATTGGTGAAGGTGTAAGTCTAATCAGAAAAGCATTGCATCGCATCATATGACCTGTTGTTTTTAGCCCTGGAGCTTGCTTTGTTTTTCCGATGGAAAAAATCGAGAGCATATAAATGTGCTCGTCTGTGAAATTCAATCCAGCTGTAATATTCCTGTATTAATGTATCATTTTCTGCATCATATTCGTGTTCACCGGCAAATCGCAATTTTTCCTGAAAATTAAAACATTCAGAACATCAATTATCAAATTTGTAATTACAACGCATGCCCGAAGCTGGAATAATGACTGCAATGCACTCAATAAGAAAACCTTCTGTTTAAAAACCTAACAGCTCCAACAGCAGAGTTTCTTTTTGATGTTGTTGTTTGAGTTTTCTGTGTCTGCTAACTTCGGCGAACAGTGCTTAAGTGTTTCTCCAAAGCCTGATGAAATATTGAATTCTCCCTCAAAGATATTACGCTGCCAATCCCACCTCCCTGTTCCCCACCCACCTGTACAGACTGGGGCCCCTAAATGAAATAGCTTGGAAATCCTTTTATTCCACTGACCCATACGAACTATTGATTTAGAGGAATAGGGCCGAGTACTGCCTCTCCCCTTTCATCACTTAATAACACATCCTCCTCTGTGCTGATTAACACCTAGAGCAACAGACAGGTGGACAGAGTAGTCACTAGGGAATTGAACACCAGTACCTAGGAACACCCTTGTAAAGCCAATACACACAGAGGTTCTAAGAATAGATCACAGACACTGGCAATCAATGGCCGCTAAAATTAAAAGCTTATTTCCTACCAGTATTTTTGCCAAAATTCCAGACTTTTCTTCCTATCTTCCTATATAGTTAACTTTTTTGTTTTGTTTTCCCACTCTCTGACTGTCTAACGTGAGGGTTTTTTTTATTGATGGAAATGTTGTGATTTTTTGAAAGGCCTTTCAACTGGGCATGAAAGAAAATCTGGATCCTTTGTGAGAGTGGCATTTGTCCTTCTTCTACCACAAAGGACTTTCCTCATTCTTAAAAGCCATTTAGGGCACCAGACTGGGGAGGCAGGGAGGCAGCTTCTCTGAAATGTCACTGGCACCCAAAGCATCAGTACCCTGTTCAGGCCGTCTTAGAGGGTGTCTATTGTCTCTCACCCTGCCCTCTCAGTTTGAGATCTTAGCATTGCCAGGTTAGCATAGCCAGGCTAGCATGTCTGCTAACCTGTACGGAATACCTTTCCGTACAGGAAAGGTATTCCCGTAGGGAAATATGTATTATACTGTAGAGCAAAGAGCACAGGCACATTAGCATTACCTGTCACTTAACCCTGTGCCAAATAGTCCATAATGACGGAACATCTCCATTAGGGGAGTGCATTCTGGATTTGGAGACCTACAGTGCATTTAGAGTATGTGATTTGTCTGGGATGAGACTTCTGGCGCTCAGTGGGTTTAATTTAAGGTCAACTCCTCAGGTGTGTGTGTGTTTGTGTGTGTCAGCATGCATGTCACCTTGTGTGTTGCATACCCAAGGCAGGCAGACTTGCTGGCAGGCATTGTTGGTCCATCCACTGGCACCTTCCACACCAATTGCTTTAGTGGCAATCCAGCGGGGATGTCCTTCTTTTGAAAACACTACTGACCTTTTCTTGCCGTATTCCTCTACTGGACACGAGCTCTGAAAGGCCACACTGCTGAGGATCCCCAACTAGCTTTTCCCCTTTATTGATTTTCATGCCCCGTCTCCCTTTGTGCTGGGCCACTTAATCAACAGACGTCCATCAAACCCTTTGTCATCCTTCTGAGGTGAAAGCTTGCCTCATACTTCTTTCGTATTTCACAACAAAGGTTTTCAAAAAATAGGTGGCGATTGTGTCGCTCAACTCTTGATCCTGACATGATCAACGTGACATGAACTTTGACCCTCTGGGATTTGAAAAGCATTGACGCAACTCACTGTGTAATGAAATGTTGAGCAAAGGTTTCAATCTATTTCAGTTTATCATTGGGCCTGTTGAGAATGTTGAAAAAGAGACTCTTCTGTAACCCTGAGAAAGCATGTAAATGCCGGAAAAACAGCAACAGGAGCAAATATAAGGACAAAGTATCTCATTAGCCCTCGGGTCCAAAGTCATCCAGTAGGGAACTGCTAACGCCAAGTTTGAAGATTGGCAATTATGAAAATGATCTCATTCCTGTTTATCTGGATGCCATTGGAAGGCACTTGGGGCGACTCCCAGAGCCATATCAGTGCTCGCGCCGTGACCTTTTCCCTGGTAAAATACATCTTTCTTATTTTTTTCAAAACATTTGGATCGAGGGGAAATGGAAGTCAAAATTTGTGAAAGTGTTAGAAACAGGAGAAGGGCTCCCAACAGTGCTGTTTGTCACCAGCACCTACATCTCAATAGGGCTGCTGTTTATACAGAGCTGCTAATAATGATGGCTACCAGGTTTAATATGCCATTAAGGTTAATTAGCAGATGTACAGTCTCTTTTAGTCTTCTCAGGCTGTGCAGTTATTAGGCCATCCACGACAGAAGGACACCCAGTGGACCAGCTCTGAACACACATTTGAGGTAAAGGTAATGTGTGGCTACAGTAATTAGCTTATGTTCTGTCTCATATTGAGTTAGGGAGGCCAAATGTTTCCTATCACTCAGCCACACAGACAGGTTTGGTATCCAGACAGGGTTAGATGGCTCTGCTTATCAGGCTTGTTAAGATGAAACATTGCTATTGTGCTGCGCAAAAGCCGATGATACAGTTGGGGAATTAGTCATCTGCAATTTCACCCTATTTATAGCGTGTGTGTGTGTGTGTGTGTGTGTGTTTGCGTGTGTGTGTGTGTGTGTTTGTGTGAGTGTGAGTGTGATGAGGGGGTGGTCTCTCAGTACTGTATATTTTGCCTTGAGCTCCATTTCCACCTTCAGCTGTAATTAGCGTGGCTCGTTAATGTAGTGCTTTCCTAACGATGCACCTTTTGAAGCACAGCTTAGCTCAATTTGTTTGATCCTATGAACAAAATAAAAGCAAGCAGATAAAGTTTAATATGTGATCTCATTCATTACCTTGAAATGTCTGAAAAGTATTTCATTTGACAAATACAACCTTCATTAATAATGGAAGATAGCAATTAATCTGAACACTTAACACAAGTTATGAGCAAACTACTGTATAAAAAGTGTGGCATTGTCACTGTCTGAAATGTTACTTAAAATGTCTGCACATTAATACACTATTTGTTGATCTTAGTATGTTTTTAAGTATATTAGTTTATATTTAAGTATTTACTGTAGATAAGAAACATATATAAACTATTTCGTACATTTGTATGAGTGTTGATGATGAACTCAATATGAATATAGTTTTTCCAGTAGTTGATGCCAGAGTACAGCTGACAGCCATATCTCAAGGGATAAGATGACATTACAATTCACAATTAGTTGGGAGTGTACTATCAAGGTGCCATAACATCCAAGATGATGGAAACACTCAATAGGAGGCACTTATTTCATGCTGACAGGCGGGTGCAATTATTGTACAACACTACAGGGGATCGTTTTCATAAAGAAGGGCAACCTAACACTGCCATTCGGAAAGTCGGCTGCACCTCTTCGTCAGAGGCTGAAGGCTTTATGGAGACTAATCTGTCCCATTCTCTCTGTTTGGGAAAAAAGGGAAGGAATGATTGATAGTCTAACTACACCTGACAGCACGCAGGAAGCCTATGGGCATGGGAATATTTTGCAGCACATTGAGCCCAGGGTAAATTATGCCAGGAATTTAAATATTTGAGCAGATACATATCTAACATGTAGAAGCGCAGTATTGAAAGAAGGGTGGACATGATCCGAGCCTACCCAGACCATAAGCAACTGGCTCATTTTCACCCTCCGTCCGGATGTACATCAACATTATTTCAGCTACGCCATGGAGGATGTCATTAATTCATCACTGGGCCCACGCCACCATAGCACGTCGTCAGTGAGAAAACCCATAAGCCGGAGGTGTAATGAAACTGTAAGTGGCTGTCATTAATAACACCACACCTTTCTGACATGAAGGAAGGCGTTCTCAGGACTTTACAGTGGACTGGTGTGAGCGGGTGCTGTCATTAGTGGGTCACCGTTCTCCCAGAGCAGGAGGCCCCTTCCTTGCCTATTAGCTCAAGCAGACGCCCTGAGTCGTCATCTGGCATGTCCATCAAAGGACTGACAGCTCGATCGCATACGAGCTGACCTTACGTGTCCCTAGTGTTCACTTTGGGGGGGGGGAGCAGACGGGTGGATATTACCACCAGTGCAGACAGACGGCGTGGAGATTAATGGCCTAGCAGCCATCGAGCGGAGACAGTCCCCACACACACCGGCGCAGAATTCACTCATTCAATGACACACTAGGAGTAACACGTCGCTGTCAGTACACACAGGCTGGTTAACAAAGGGTCCTTCATATAGTATGACTAAATATTATGCTGACGAACGTTTATGAAGGCAGCATATACATCTTTTTTTCATTTGAGATTTCAAGCCATATGTGTCAGACATTTCCCTCTCTCTCTCTCTCTCTCTCTCTCTCTCTCTCTCTCTCTCTCTCTCTCTCTCGCTCTCGCTCTTTTGCGCTCTCTCTCTCTCTCTCTCTCTGTGTGTGTGTGTGTGTCTCACGACTCTTCAGGGCTTCTCTCCAGCCAGTCTTCATGTACTACAGAACACTGTCAGAAGTCTATTGTCAGCCAGTGTGGCTGCTCGCCTTCAAAGGGAATCCCATTCAATAACTCTGATCCCCTATTGTGACAGTGCCCTTGTAGCGTACCGACAGACGTGCTCCGCTTCAGCGGAGGCGGAGGGGAGCCTGAAGCGGAGCGTCCGTCAGGAAGAACCTCCTTTTCACTACTGTACATCAGCCGTGTGAGCCAGCCCAGAGATTGTGTCACAGCTCAAATTCCTGTATAACTCCACCTTCTGAACCACAAATTCAACGTTGAAGTCACAATAGAATTGTAACGTCTGAGAACAACCAAATCAAACTGGGTAATTGAGCAAACGTTATCCATCCATTAGAATATCCTGTATACCAAAATATTTTTTTTATGTATTATCATAAATAAATAATAAAAACATTAGTCATGGTTTACTCATTTCAAATAGATGACCCGGTTCTGGGCAAAACATGTCACGCACACTTGTGCAGGTTACGATGCACAATATGAGGAAAGGGTCTTATATAAGGGCCTCGGTGGACTGGCTCCACCATCAGCAGCTGTGTGCTGCTCCAGTGTCTACAGCAGAGTCAGTGTGCTACAGATGGCCACAGAGTGCCCTACCCCCAGGTAAACACTCACAGCTGACAGAAGGCCTGAAAGTGCTTGTGAGGCCTGCTGGCAGGATTCCTGCTGACAACCCTCCTCTCTCCCTCCCCATACACCAGAGCACAGCCAGAGCACAGCAGCCTTACCTACTGTACTAAGGGCCTGAACAGGGGGCATGTTGGACTGCTGCGCTGCCTGTCTTCCTTAGGGAGCGGAGCAGAGCGGAGCAGAGCAGAGCAAAATAGACCCTCAGGCTCCAGCCTTGGCCTCCTGGTCTTCTCTTTCTGTCTCTCGCTCTCTCTTACTCTTTTGCTCTCTCACTTTTTTTCTCTCTCTCTCTTACTCTCTGTCGTTTTCTCTCCCTCACTTTTTTTCTCTATACACACGCACACAACTTGTTCCCGAGAGCACACACAGGGCTAGCCATGTAGCAAGTCTATCCACTCAGATATTCCTTAATGGACTCTTTGATCGATTCGTAATGACGCACTGCCAATGCAGGGCTTGCTTAGTGGGAACAGTCGAGGCAGAGCCATCCGACGCATGTTAACATCTAGATCTCTTTACTTTCCACTGATGCTAGCCTCTGAAGGTAACATTTGAGAGTGATGTGAACACATAAAACACGCGCTCACTCACATTACACACACACACACACAGACATACAGTACACATACTGTAAACACATAGCACATCACACACAAGCACACACACACAGAGGCAGCGGTGTCTGGGTGGGGAACACTAATGGATAATGACAGCCTTGACGGCGGGAGACTGAGCTGAGTCACTCTGGACTCGCAAGCAATGAATAAAAGAGAGGGTGCTGCTGTGTGAATATCCGCTTTGCTGATCCCCCCTGATACCTCGTATTCCTGCCAGTCTCCCAAGGTAGGCCCCCTCATTATTGCTCCTCTGAGTGTTTCTGCAGACTGGATTTGGCTTTGAAAGATGGGGATGGATGCGTTGGCACAGAGATAATCGTTTTTTATGGTTTGGTTTTTCCTGTTGCTTGATACCATACCAATTCTTAGTGGTTGTTTGAGCTGTTGGATAGTGTCTTGCCCTAAACAGTGCACAACAGTGCACAGTGAAAAACGTTCCCCGTTTCACTTTTTCTCAATTCATGTCAGAATTGTCACCCGTCTTCTCTGTGAGTGACAGCTGAACCCATTTTTATCTTTCTCCAACAAGAGATGGGAGTCTGCAAAAATAGCCTATCATCTCGCAGCCAAATGTTTTTTGATCTGACACTGACACACCCAGCAGACACAAGAAGAACTGGCACACCTGGCATGTTGTTCTGCAGAACCCAGTCTGGCCAAATAGCCCGCTGTTCCCTCACCAACTCAGATACAAACAGTTCTGACAAAAGGCCAGCTGCCTTGTTTGTACGATGAACCCACTTCTTAGTTTGGCTGGGGTATGGTTGTGAAATCTGCCAAATGGATCTTTTTTTAACCTTTCCTTGACTTGGTGTGGATGTGTGTGATATGTAACTATCAGTGTAATTATTCGGTGTCCCCCTTCTGCAAGCTATCACAGCGCTTGCAGCAGCACTGCTTGCAGGGGGGGAGGGGAGGGGGCAGGTGTTGAACAGTCGTAAAGGCAGGCAGGCAGCCATTACAAATCAGGAACAGACAGATTTCTACCAGGCTGAATTCCCCCCCCCCTCATGTTTTAGGTCAGTCTGCACCTTGGCGCTATCGACAGAGTTATTTTTTGTTTGTGTTTCTTCCTGACAAAGTAAGACTCCCGGAATATGTGTTTCACATTTCTAAATGACACCTCCACCGTGGGGACAAGGAGCCAAAGCCACCTCAGGTGCTTGCAAGAGTTATTTCAGGCATTGGGGAGCGTCAGTCAGACAGACAGACAGACAGACAGAGCTGCGCTGCATGCCACACACACAGGCACACACACACACCCTCAGGAGCGCATACACAAAAGCACACACTGTTCTCATTAGCAGGAAGCTCTGGAGTAACTAAGTAAATGCTGCTCTGCTCCAGTGCTCAGCCTGTCATCGCTTCAACACACCGGGCAGGGAGAAGAGACAGAAAGAAAAGTGATGTGTGAAAAGTAACAGGGAGGACTAAAAAAGAAGTTAGTTGTGTTGTTATTACCCTCTGTATAAGCCTTATTATCCCTGTAGAATGTCAGCATGTGTATTTTCAGTGGCTAAGGTGATTGGATTGCCGGTAGTGGCGGTGCAGTATTATTGTTCTATCAGTGAGTGATGCTGGTGTTGGTGGTGCTGTTGTATTGTGGAGTGTTTCCATTGCATGGGGTGTAGGGAGGCAGGTCCAGCGTACAGGTAGCTGAGCAAAAGGAAATGAACGGTTGAAGGCTGGAGGGCATAGGTGGGCTGCTTTGGAGAAGCTGAGACAGATAAGACACTTGAGGGAAGGAACGGTGGGATAAAAAGAGCAAAGAGGTAAAGTTACGGCACTGCGGGGAACCTAGGGGGGGAAGGAGGTCTGAGATCGAAAGGGTAGGTTGCAGAGAAAATAGAAGAGGCTTTAGGCTAAGGGGAGCAAACAGGAAAGGACCGCAGGGGGAAGGGTGTGGCGAGGGTGCTGTAGACCCTAGAGGTGAGCCATGAGGCATGCTCGGAATACATTTCTGTGCTCCTCCAACTACAAGACAAGGGAAAGGCAGTCCGGGAAAGAGCCAAAGGCCCTCTCTCTCTCCCCTCTCTTTATATCTTCTCCCATTATTCTGTCTTCCGACCAAACTCATATAGGCAGCTTCCAAGGTCTGGTTCTGACAGCTAATCAATCGTGCCCATGTGTAAGTCGGTGTCAAGGAGCAACGCGAGCCTGGGCTGTGTTTCGACTTCTTCCCCCTTAATCCGATCCACCTTCAAAAGTCAGGATTGTTATAGGCGGCATCGCATGGAGAGATAGAAGAAATATTTCCTCCTCACCCGAAGTAACCCTTTATACTCTTTCTCCCTGGGGGGGGGGGGGGGGGGGGGGGGGGGGGGTGACGAACTTGAACCGTAGTCAGTGGGAGAGTATTGAATCTTCAGACTCCAGGGCAGTTCCTTCACCATTAACTTAGCATTCAGCCACTGTTCCTCCTCTGTGCTCACATGTCTGCCTTCATCAGGCTCTTGCTGTAATCAATGGTCCGGGTGACAAGACACCAAGGAGTATGTGTGTGAGCACAGAGCTTACTTAAAGCTGAAAGCACGGGGTAAACAGTGACAGAGCCAATTCCACTTCCCAATCTTGCCGCAAATAAGGGTGAACACTGGAGCGCAGACGCTTAACAAAGACACAGGACAGAACGTGCCAGTAATAAGAGACCCCCCCCAGTGGAGCACAGACACGGGCTACACAGAGCACCTCAGACCTTGATCCCATTCTGGGTCTTTCTCATCTCTCATCATCCTCTTTTTCTCATTCTGGTGGACCCCTCTCTGTTGGATCCCTTCTGGATCACCTCTCATTTCCAACTGCTCATCAGAGCAGTTGGACTGCTCTGATGAGACTTGGACTTCTAGAGAGAAAAATACATGTTGGTGTTCCGGAGAGCTTTCCACTTTTCAAACTTTTCCCACAACCTCAGGCCCTGCTGTCGGAGCTGTCATCGACAAGGGAGCGTCTCCCGAAACGCAGCGCAAGGTTCCCCTCCTCATAGGTCAAGAGCTCTCTGGCATTGTAATGAGATGCCAGCTGCCAATTAAAGACAACGGTGCATCTCAGGGTACCACCATTCACTTAACCCCTGGATGACAGTCGACAGGTAACATTTGTTTAAACATCGGCGCGTTGGTGAGCTGTCAGACCTCAGACGAGACATCCTACAACAGCCCACCCTCCTCTATTCACCCATTCCTGTTTACACTTTGCTGCAACGCACTGTTTCCATGGAAATACTCTTATAGAAATCACCTAACCTGCATTCCTTACGCTTGGTGCACACACTGATAATCGGTGGTGGAATAATGATGAGAGCTGGGATAAGCATCTGGGGTGGATCAAATCATAAGAGTAAAGCATTCGGAAAACAATTCTGAAGCCTTAATTGGGAGTCCTCAGTCGCGTAATACGTAAATAGACCTCGGCATTCACACGTCTTACAGAAAAAATATGCGGCTTAATATGCTTGGCTCGTAACTGCAGGAGGGGAGTACAAGCCAAACCATGTGTTATTTATGTTGTATGGTACAGAACAGCACACTGATTAATGCAATGAGGTTATAGCCTATATTTTCTATGCTATCTTGAATTTCTCATATGAAAGCCGTATCGCCGCTAATGATTCATGAGGCCTGCAAATCTGACCTTGAGATGAGATCAGAGGTTGAATGGAAGCCAAAGCATTGCAGCACCAATATCTATTTTATGTGTTTTTAATACTTGTGTGTCCCAGAAGAGCTGTTAAAATTACTTATTTTTAGAGTCAAATTAGGGAGTGGCCCTGAACATGTTTGGAGACAGCCTGTTTGGGTCATAAAGCCCATTGTCATTTCTGATGTCCTTGTATTAAATATTCTTACAATGAGAACCTTGATGCAGAGTATGCTGTTGTGCAAATGTCATTCTTTTTATTTAGAATATTCTGATGAAATGCAACACCTGCAATTTTACTCTCACAACCTACCATACACCCTGCTTCTCTCTAGCAGGGTCCCACCTAACCCTTCATCATACACACAACAGCATACATCCTCTCATTTAATGTCCTTTGGGTCATTTCATTCAGCCTGAACGATGTCCCCAAAAGTGGGGTTAGTCCCAGACACCTGGAGGCAATCACCCATTTGACTGGTCCTTGTCCAGGCAGCTTACCATCCAACTTCCCTCATCACTCGAGCCCTCCAGCACAGCTCACACACATTCAATTTAGGCAGGATTGTAGCAGAACATTCTGAATGGTGTAACACCTTTTTATCTATTACTGCAACCTGCAACATCAGTGGGCCTGAGTTTGCAATCTAATACCTTTCCTCTTCAAGTGATATCCACTATTAAACCACACCTCTGTGCTCATACAGCCCCTGCAGTATTCCCATGCGTGGGAGGGAATGTGTGTGTGCGAGAAAGAGACAGAGAGTGAGTGAAAGAGAAAAAGAGAGAGAGAGTGAGAGAGAGAGAGAGAGAGAGAGAGAGAGAGAGAGAGAGAGAGAGAGAGAGAGAGAGAGAGAGAGAGAGAGAGAGAGAGAGAGAGAGAGAGGGAGAGAGAAAGAGAGTGTGTACGTGTGTTTGGAAAGAGTGTTAGACTGCAAGTAGGGAAAGGCACACAGAGAACTAAGGTAGTCCAGGTCAGAGGCTCTGTGAGCTGAATGACTGATGAAAGGTTAGTGTGGCCCCACATGCAGTGCTACCCCAGGCAGCTAGGGCCTGGGAGGGAGGTCCAGCCTGTGTCTAGTTGGCCTGGCTCCATGATCTCTCCTCCTCTTCCTCCTCTTCCTCCCCTGGGTAAGAATAGGCATTTAACGAGTCCTTCCCCGTGTGCACAAGGCCACCAATCCTTCACTTAACAAGCTTGTTATTTCAGGTAGTTTTTTGTCCTACGCTTCTCTTTGGTGGATGTGTCTCTGTGGGCGATAGCAGAGAAGAAGGAAGGAGAAGGAGGGAGGGACTGGGGAAAGGAAAGGAAAGCTTTGATGTGCGTCTGTATTGGAGAGTCATGCAGGGGTCTTTCAGAGGAAAAAGGCGTTAATGGATCCACTAATGATGTGGTCCTTGCTTTCATGACTCCTACGATAACACAGGGGTCCCGCATGAATATGCATGCTTCTCTGGTTCAAGGAGGATCTTAAGCCTCAAGGTTGGGATTGGCAGAAGGATAAAGTTGTTTTCTGAAATGGTAAATGTTACCGTCAGAGCACCTGAAGGAATTAACACTGATCTTGTTCTGTTAATAAAACCTTCAACTGGACCTTTACCTTGCAATAATCTATACCACATTTAATCTATACCACACTTGATACCATTTAAGTATAAAGCATTTCTTACTGTACAATGTTTCTACTTTCGGTATTGCCATGTAGTTACATGGTAGTTGACTAAAATGAATAAAGTGTTAACCTTTTGCTTGTGAGCAGTATTTGCTAGAATAATTTTCTCAACTCGTGTAAAGCAAAGGTTAATTTTCAACAATTTATCAGTGTTTCCACAGTCAAAAGAATCAATAGCATAAAGACTACAGAATTGACTGAGTGTGAAATTGCAATCAAATACAAATAAACACCGTCCTCTGCCAAATAAATGGGACATAGATAGGTTTGGTTAATACAACTTCCAAAATTATAATAGCAGACGTTTACGCTGTTTATATTGTGGTTTATTTAACAAAATAGTGAAAACACCACTTCTCTAATGTCATTTATATTCCGCTCAGCAGCATGGGGACATTTTATTCCCAGCGATGAGGCCCAAGCTGTCTTGTTAAACACAGGCATGACTAACCTTTTATAACTATTAAAATCAAACACACAATATCTAATGTCTAATATGTTTCCAGATATAATATCTAATCTGATATATTGAATCTGTAACCTGAACAAACTACTTACAAATTGATGTTGATTCAGTAACTATTTGTAAATACTGTAAAATACTTATATGCTCTTTATTTACCTTACCCCTATTAGTTTGTCCCAGAACTGCAAATATCAAATCCAAAGCACCTCTCAAATGATTTTTGATAATTGATCTCGATAGACTAATAGATTCGATGGTCTTGATGATGGGCTTGAGGGATGGTGAACAACATCAGAGACACCATAACCCCCTGACCAAAAACACTACTTAGCAGGAAGTAATTAGAGCTGAGATTTCAATTAGCAACTTGATGGGGTTCCTGGATCAATAGTAAAGCATGTATCGTTGATCAGATAGCCCAAGCTACAAGAGCTTACTACAACACTCTATTGGAGATCCAATAATGTGTGTTGTTGTCACTGTGCGTTATTGTATCTGTGTGTGTGCGCAGCAAGCCTTGTTTCCGAGCTGAGGCAGTGTTGGCCCAGTGATGACATGTTGAGTCCTGTTAAATATTAATGTGTTTTACATGGGCCAATGTAAACTGACATCAGAGATTCGTACAAGAGCCATCATTTGGACCATGGTAGCAAAGCGCTCCAGAGCCCTAAACAAGATTAGAAAATGTCAAACGCGTTTGCGGTCCCTATCACCTCCATCAGTCTAGCTCTTCCCCCTCATACTGGTGTGTAGAGAGAGACAGGCTTATTGTATTTCCTCAGACTGGTGTCCAACGTCCATAGAGAGAAAGACGGGCTGCTTCTAAAGCCTCAGACTGGTGTATGTGGAAAGAGACAGGCTGATTCTGTCTCCTCAGATGGCTGTCTAGAGAGAGAGACAGGCTGATTCTGTCTCCTCAGATGGCTGTCTAGAGAGAGAGACAGGCTGATTCTGTCTCCTCAGATGGCTGTCTAGAGAGAGAGACAGGCTGATTCTGTCTCCTCAGATGGCTGTCTAGAGAGAGAGACAGGCTGATTCTGTCTCCTCAGATGGCTGTCTAGAGAGAGAGACAGGCTGATTTTAAAGCCAGACACGAAGCTGAGACCTCATCAGCACATACTAATACAAAACAGCATTGTATCTGTCTGTGTGGTGGTCCCCCGGCCCCCCATTCAACACGCACGCCCTCTGAATAGCAACACACACAGTAGTGGACCACACTTAAGTGTTATACACACGTTGCCTATCTCATCACTTAAGAAAGGGCAGCGGCCGCGTATGGTTCCCCCTTGCAATCCCACCCACCATCCTTCCATTCATCTCGTCATCTCCCTCCCTCTCTCTCTCTCTCTCTCTCTCTCTCTCTCTCTCTCTCTCTCTCTCTCTCTCTTTCTCCCTCTTCCCTCTCTCTTTCTCTCTTTTTCTCTCTCTCTCTCTCTCTCTCTCTCTCTCTCTCTCTCTCTCTCCCTTCCTTCCTTCCTTCCTTCCTTCCTTCCTTCCTCCCTCCCTTCATCCCTCCATTCCTCCTTTCCTTCCACCTCCCCAGGTTCCGATCACTTCCAGGCTCAGATTGGAAGTGACAGGCCACTCAGACAGAGGTGTCCCCGCACTCCCATCAGCCAGCATGCGGCCACCGAGCCAGCCTGTCGCCCTGATTACACATCAGCTGTACGGGGTGCGACAGGAATGGGGTGGGGGTGCCAAGGGAGGTGGTGGAGGTGGGGGTGGGGGGCGGTGGCAAGCTGGGAAATAGGCGATGTCCAGCTAGAGACACCGACAACACACTTAACACATTGCTGTCGTGCACCTGCTACAGCTGCCAATACGCACGCGACCTGTCCCTCAACCTCGCTCGCTGTCTCTCTCTCTCTCTGCTCGGCTGCCACAAAACCAATCTCTCTAGTCTGTGGGTCTGCCGCCTCCCCCCCACCTCACCTCTCCCCCACCCAACCACGCACACATGGAAACCCAGAGCAAACTGTTCACTCTCTCACTCAATCTCTGCAACTGGGCCCACAACTCATTATCCAACTTTTGATGGTGGTGGAGTCTCATTATGCAGACAGATAGGGCTACCTGAGTCATGCCTGTGTGGAGGAGAGGTGTCTTCTCAGCAGCCAGCCAGCTGTCTGACACTACGGCACAATGAAAGGGCTGAATTATCAGGGCCTGATGCATCAACGGGCTGGCTCAAGCTCTTTAGACAAGCGCTAACAAAGCATGTTGTCGTGTTTCCTGAAGTGTTGCCTTTTTTTTTACTCTCTCTTTCTGTCTCTCTCTCCCTTGTTCTTCTCTGCAGGTGTGAATCTCAGAAGTCCTCCCCGTCAGTCCAAAGAGGTTTGAATTTGTTTTACTCGTTTTCCCTAAACAGAAAGGAGGTAAATAGAAAGAAAGCGTGAGGGAGATAAGATCGATATACACAGAGCGAGGAATAGGAGAGATAAAGTAACAGCTTTGTTAACTATTACAACATTCAACACGGATGTCGGTCCCGATTCTCTCCCTGCCACAACAGCTGTGTTTAATGTCTGACCTCACACTAGTTAACCTGGAGAAGCCCAGGCCAAGCCTCTCTGTCAAGGGACAAAGTCTGGGAATGAATCTCTCTCTGCAGCAGAGGCATTAATAGACATAAAACTACTGACTCGGCACACAAGTCAGAATTAAGGTAGGCTAAGAATTAAGATTTCAGGCTGCAGAGCGAGGACAGGAGTCTGGTTAGAGATGTCAGGCACGCTTTTCCTCCGCATTCTCTCTCCTCCCTCTGTTTCTTCTCTCCCCCTGACCTTGGTTTGCTCTCGTCTCCGCTGTGATCATCAATAGGGATGAAAGAGTTTACATTAGTGAGAGTCCCCGCACGAGGGCAGGTGGGTACCTGGTCCGCCGGCGAGGCTGTCGGGGAGAAACCACTCCCGTCCTCCTCCGGTCCTCCTCCACCTATCTCCTGGGACAGATCTAGGAATCAGAGAGAGATTAGATGAGTTTTTCAGCAATCCTATGACCTGATTCATGTCATATTAAAATTTTACGTCCAGCCCATTGTCTTTATGGCACTATAATGGCATTTAATTGAAATAAAATGTCAGAATGCGTGATAACTATGGTAATAAGGCAATAGATGATTCTAATTTAGATTTTCCATTAAGTTTTTATAAGACATTTATACAACATTAGGGCTCAGTTTATTGGTCGGTCATGCACCGTGTGACATTTCAACCAGGAATTTGAAGGAGAGTAAGAACGTAATGTAACAGCACCATTAAGTGGTGAAATCTGGATACTGCAGAAATCTCAGGAACTCACCAGGGTCTTGTTTATTCAGTTTCATAGACAATAGAAGCAATTAAGATCCAAATGTAGAATACTGAGAGAAATAGACTCAGCTAAATGAAGAAAAACAATATATCTATATAATGAATTTAATATATTAACAACTATTATCAACACTTTATTTTATATTTCTCAGGAGACATGGCGCAGGATAGCTGTGGTCCAGAACGCACGTCGGGGGCTGGTCAAGCAGATTTGCGCCAAGTTCAAGAGCAGCATGGACCGAACCGTCTTGCCGCAGCACGTGTCCCGCATCTATGTAGAGGACAACTACAAGATTCTGTTCTGCGAGGTTCCCAAGGCCGGCTGTAGCAACTGGAAGAGGATCCTGTTAGTGCTAGCGGGGCTGGCCTCCTCCACGAAGATCGAGATCGAGAAAGTCCACGGCAGTGTTCTAAGGACACTCAACACCTTCCAACAAAAGGACATCACCATGCGCCTCCAGACCTACACCAAGATGCTGGTTGTCCGGGAGCCCCTCCAGAGGCTGGTGTCAGCCTACAGGGACAAGTTTGAGAACCCCAACACATACTACCACCCCAGCTTTGGAATCCCGATCATTTCCAAATACAGGGCAAATGCCTCCAAGGAGGCCCTGAGGACAGGGGATGGGGTCACCTTCCAGGAGTTTATTCAGTACCTGCTAGATGTGTATCGGCCCGTGGGTATGGACATCCACTGGGAGACCGTCAATAAGCTCTGTCACCCCTGCCTGCTCGATTATGACTTCATCGGCAAGTTTGAACACATTGAAGAGGAAGCTGACTTCCTGCTCAGGATGATGGGTGCCCCGGACAACCTCACCCTCCCCACTTCTAAAGACTTGAAGCCTAATGATGAGAGAACTTCCATGCACTTAACACATCAGTACTTTGCTCAGATTAATGCTTCAGACATTCAGAAGGTGTACGACTTCTATTATATGGATTACTTGATGTTTAATATCTCCAAACCGTATAAAGATTTATATTGATTGTCTTCGAGATCCCAATATCTTGGTCCAAAATCTCTCCCACATGATCATAAAGGAGCTGTGTACAGTAAAAGACGAATCCTTTTTAAAATATTATTTTATGTCATGTAATGTCATACAAGACACTTTAAAAACAGAAAACAGCAATGTCTTGGTCAGACATTTTTACAGATAACCATTCCTCTTTGCACTTAACACCAACATTTATTGCCAAAAATGAACTTTGCAAGCAATCTCACATAGCATAGTTAGGAAAACTTTGATGTTTTAAAATGTGGTGCCCACGATCTGCTTCTGTTTTGCTTTCAGAGTAGCTTTTTTTATTTACCTCTTTAACATTCATGTTTGGTTACAGAGTCAGTCTTAGCTACTGTTCTACAAAGTGTTGTGCCAAGCTATGAGAATGGCCCATTTACCGGCCCCTGGCTGGCCCATTGATGACCACCATGCTCCCAATATTTCTAACACACATACTGCACTCACACTTCCCTGTAGAACACATTCTTAACATGTATCACTCATGGGAGATTTATTCTGACACTGATATTTAAAAACTGTACAAAGGGCATTAAGATGACTATATTTATTTTTGTATGTATTTTTCAGTAGCTATATTTCAGTGATTCTTTGTGGACTTTTTTTCTTTTCTAATGTTATTGATTGTTGTTATAGTGATGCGGTGGTTAGTGTAGAATAACTGCTAATGCTATTGACACTCCTTGTAGTTCCACATTACTGTAAGACCTGTAGAAATTAGCTGTACACTGGTTAGTGTGGAATCGACACAGAAAAAACAATTGCCCATTATCCCCCCTGTGGTAAGACTGCTGTGCTGGAGGCAGCAGTGTGCTGACACTAGTTCTGACACAAGCTCTTCTCCTGATGCTGTCACTAACAGAGAGCAGCCTCTCCTCTTTATCTGTGTGTGTGTGCATGTGTGTCTGAGATGGAGAGCGTGTGAAAGATAAAAAGAGAATACAGAGAGGACCAGGACGTGTGCTATGATTTTCTTTCATTGTTGTATGCACAGCTTTGTGAAGCAGCTCTGTGATACAGAAAACACACACATACACAGATATAGCAGAAGAAGAGCAGTGCACATAGTCTGTGTGGACTGCTGAGATATATCATCTCCACAGGGTCACACCATCCAGAGTCAAGCCCGTTTTACACACAACTACTTTAACTTTAGGATAGTAGAGAGCCTCTCATATTTAGTAGGAAAATCTACTGTTAATGGGGGGGTGAACGGGGGGGGGGGGGGGGTTGGCGGTGAACTTGATATAGTCAATGTCTTCTTTCATCAGCAATAAGGAAGACAGGTGAACTCTACCCCGGGCAGTAGAACCCTAGGTTTCATGTGTAATCAAGATTCCAACAAAAAAAATTATAATGATGGAACAATATTGGAATAATGATTACAGACTTACTAATCATGTTACTCTTTTATTTAACAAAAGAGTACCGGTAGCGGTTCTGGTGTTCAGTTTTTATGACACAAAGGTGAGGAAGGAAAAGGTATAAACCTTCAATTATGTGACCAATAACAAAAAACTGCACATTTTCCGAAAAATGTATATAGACAGTATGTTCAGATTTTCCTATATTTTTTACATATTAAAGAGTAAACATGTATATGATGGCAAATATATACAATTATATCAATGTAGAGTACAATAATCTATGTATTGTTCTAATGGTGGTCTGATTCTTTGTAGGTAGCCAAACTTTGGTCCAAAGCTTATAGCATAACATTGGTGTTCTAGGTTTATTGTGGTTTATGGAAACTATGATATGGGAGTATGGATACTTTTATATATGGAGATATAGCAAAACTACTTACGGTAACAAGTGAATGTATTACTGTTTTATCATTGGTGCGAAAGTGTGTATTTACACTGTCAATCAGATGGCGTATTTCAGGAAGACTCTTCAGCTGTTCCCTCTATGCTGAGTATCTGCTAATAAATTGTCTTTAGCAAATTGACCAAGTCTCGTTTTCATGTATCGCACTTCGCAACAGCTTATGGTTGATTGGGTTCTCCCAGTCTAAAATGAACCTCGGGAAGGTTATGAAGATAATATATGATGGGCCTGTTCATAGATGATACAGCTCATGGGGTTGGTGAGAGCATGCCGTTGGTGAACAGACATTGTATGGAGCTTGGAACTGTATTTCTGTCTCTAAGTGTGTGTGTACGTGTGTGTGTCTGTTGTCAGGGGATTGTCTCATCTTAACTTGATCAATATGTAGAGTTGAACATTTGTGCTTTACACAAGTGCTTTGGGCTCATTTCCACAACAGCCTGTGTATTAGTCATGAGAAGACTAGGAAGTACAAATTCTGTTTAAATTCCCTCCGAAAACAAAAGCCATCCATCTAGCTCATTAGTGAAAGGAAACTCCTGACACACAGCGAAGGGAACTTCTTTGCTCTCTTTGCTTGAGGGCACAAAACGGCAGGCTGCAAGTGAATGCATCTGATAAACACTCTCTTCTGTGTCAGAGACAACTGTAAAAGGAAATTTTCAAGCCCAAAATAAAGTTTATTTCCAACTAATATCAGGTAGCCCCACAGCTAAATGTTGTCTGGTTTTTCTGTAAGGGTAACATTAACATGGCTGAAGATTGACATAAGTATTTCTGTTCTAAAGTAACAATATCTGCTGATGAGTTGCAGTAGCACATGCTCACAAATGCACATGCACACGCATGTACACTCTTTCTCTCTATGTCCTTTTTTTCTCTCAAAACAGATGTTTCTCTCCTTATCTAGGTCTCACTCTCTCACACACACACACACATCACTGGCAAAGTGATTGACATAGTAGAGGCGTGACATCCTGATTCACGGCTCCTTGGGTCCCATTTATTAACACAATAAATGATTGCCTCTCACTTTTCAAGTCAATGAGCTGCATTCAGAAGACATGTATCTAAATAACATTTCATCAGAGGTTGATGATGTTGGTGAGCTCGTCTGATTCATATACACGCCAAGGTCATTTTCTCAGTTTCACATAAATTTCTTGTTTGTTTTGACAACGTGCTGGAACGCACTTGCAACATGTGCCCTGCCTTGAAATATCTGGGCAGGAAGCTCATTAAAATGATTTGCCCGAGTTGTTTTAAAAACGGTTCAGAGAAAAAATGAGCTGGAGAGATCTTCGCAGCTTATTTAGGAGATACAAGACAACCCCCAATTTCTAAAGATGGTTCTGTTTGGTCTGGACACCAGCCTGGTCTAGCATTTGGCAGGAAAATAACATGGATCTGGCTGATACTAGACGCGGAACTGTTTTAATTAAAAGATGATATTTAATCTCGAACTTTGTTCCACTTCTGTTGACGTCTGTGGTGCTGCATTCCTCTCTGATCTGAGTCCATGTTCCCTGCAACCAATATCAACCATCAGCCCTCCAAGGCTTTCTTCCAAAGGAATGTTTTCAAAGCAACCACAGGGAGGCAGCACATGATCAAATAAAATACAACGATTTTTCATAGACTATAATGATGCCTCAAGCTACACTCAGTTATTTGAAAATAATAGGTGAAAAATGTCCCTATTGCAAACATAAACTTTTTGTAAATACAGGTTAATAATAGTACCGATATATGGTTTAATAGAATATGTTTTTGTTAATGCCCAAACATTTGGCAGTGCAGAACATTGCACACATGCTCTCCCTCAAACAGTTTAGTCACATTCGGCGTACACCTCGTTCACTTAGAAAACACTGTCAAATGTATTGCCAAAGTTAAAATTTGGTCGACATTTTTTTAACTAAGCTATATGCTGTCATTGACATAAATTATGCAACGGCTTTAATGAACTTGAATCAATATACACAGGATCTATAATTAAGCTTGTCACGCAAGCTGGTGGGCGAAGAGTGGTCTAACCTTCAGGCTATCTGTGTCTCTCCACAGGCCTGATACAGCTTGTTTTTGGATCTTTGCGCCATTTGGGTGATAAAATGATACTCCTGCTTGCCTTTTAATATCAAGGGATCGGTAGGTTTTCCCCTAATGAAGAAATTTTACGGATGTATTTTTAATGTAAAAGCAAATTTGGTCTAAGTGGAACATCTGTGCTGTGATTGGGATGGCCAAAGACTAATGGGAAGTGTTTTCAGATGAGACTCTTTAGAGACGAAGAGACGAAGAGAGGACAAAGGCAATTTATTGCCAGATACAAGAGGAAATGTAACAGTTGGTGCTGGTGACATTCAGAGCCTTATCTTTGCCAAGGTCCCCTTTCCCTTGCCAAGGTATGCACTACAGCTTTTGTGGGGATAACTTACACAGACAGAAAGATTAATATTCTGGCAAGGTAATGGAGATGACAATGATACTTACTGCAACACGTTACCAATTGTCTTTCACTTTGTTACGTTTCATAAGCTCAACCAGAAAACACGTCGGGATCACATTCTGTGGTACTATGAACCCAGCAGGACTCCTTTTCCTCTCCACGCAAACCCTTGATTTGTTGCATTCTAATCATGCTGCATTGCAGATCAGAGTTAGCTTCAATCTCTCAGGGAAAAGCGGCTGAAAAGCACTTACAGCACTCCATTTGAGATAGATGTTTCACTCGGGTTCCCTTTGTCCTGTTGCTCACTGCCTCCCAGCCTTCCTTAAATAGATCCAACCCACCTACCCCTCACCCCCCCACCCCCCCAACAACCTCCCTGAATCTTTTCAAGAAAAGACACGAGCACTGGATGAATCACCTCCGTTCCCACCGTGTTGCGAGCTGTCTATCTACCCTATCAACCAGAGAGAGCGATGGGAGTGACAGAAACGACACCTGGCCCTGAACCACTGCTGAGGCAAAGGGGGGGGGGGGAGAAAGAGTGGGGGCGCCGCATTGCCTGATGGGAGAATCGCACGAGGAGGCAACAAACGGACTGAGACTATCACTTATAGTGACAGGCCAGAAGGTGCGGTGCTATTAGCAGACTGCAGGGTAGGCCCAGAGCAGGGCCCGTCCCAACAACGATGGATGGGCTTCTATTGGGGGACTAAATTAATACTGGGAGTGTAGTGAATTGCTTTTGGAACAGCCTCCTCCTAAGGAGCTAATCAGACAGGAGTTATCTGAGAGTGCCTGTAGGCTGGCTGTCTGGGGTCCGCGGCTCCGACCGCCTGACAGAGGCCAGGTGCACCACACGGACACACACAGCAGCTCATTGGGGGCCAGGACACAGAGATGGAGAGATGCTCCTTCTAAGATGGTCCCAATAGAGCCTTTAGCGAGGGAAAGTGGTATGGGAAGTTGATAAGCCTTTAACTGGTGATTTGGATGGATGCTATAGCTGCACTCCTGACTTTACAAACAGCCACCGTGAACCTGATCGGTCATGTGATGACCCCACAATACAATGGTGCAATGTCTTGTTCAGCTGACTGTGAAGCGCACAACATCTGGATTTAACCACACATCCAATGCATCTGCAGCCAGAGCCTCCCTTTCCCTGCTTTGCTTGTCTGAACTGGACCCACATTATTCGAAAACTGCTCTATTTCAGAGGCGGGACCTGACGTGATGAGGTCAGCGCTAAGGCTTAGTGGATAGAAGCAATGAGACCCTACATGAGTGAATCACTGGGATGTGCAAGTGAACACACTGTATGGATGCACACACAATGGAAACCCTGGCGTAACTAATGGCCACTTAACGCAAAATGTTACTGAAAGAAAGCTGTGTCCGCAGGGTCTGAGAGGCCCCGATGTCAGGCTGGCGCTGCATCCAAGCTGCCCAGGGAGAGGATACAGCCCCCAGCTAGAGAGGATCTCACCCTCTGGATCACTGCAAACACATTCACTCTGTGATTCACTGTACAAAGTAGATATATTGCAGACTCACAGGCCCGTGAAAATACACACCATATTCAACCGGATTTCGGATGTGCTGCGTTGTGCTTTAGTTATAGTGTTGCAGATGCCAATGATATCATACAGGGGGTTGTTTGTTTGTTGGGGGAACAAGCTTTGCCTGAATTAGTATTGGTCAACATTGATCTTCTCAAAGGGCAAGCATCATGCTCAGTTTACCAACAGCATTCATCTGAAGCACTAATCAAACTAAGCTAGAAGGATTTCAATGTACAGCCACAATGTTGTATTTAAAAAATTGGATAACGATTAGCATGGGATGAGGAAGGGATTGTAGATAACTCTTTTGACAATGTTTCCTCTAAAACCTTATGTCTCTCTCAAGGCCTTGGCCAAACTTTGTAGGACATGATGACACCCTCCTTTGAGAGGATGAAACAAAAACAACAGTTAACATGTAAAACCACTTTTACCAAGAAAAGTTGGTAGGATTGCATTTTGTGACCACGAAATGTCATCAGCTAGTAGTTCCAGTCCCCATCAGCCAGTCTGCATGGAGCACTCTCCTCTAGCCTAGGGGGCAGGCCACACTAGCACCCTTCCCCCTCTCCTGTCTCCCTCTCTCTCTCTCTTTTTCCCTCCCACTCTTTCCCCCTGCCTCACCAGGCCCCAGCATCCCCATAGCACCCCCAGGCCCTCAGCTCCCACAGTGTCAGGAAGGCCTCAGTGTTGACAAAGCAGCCGGCCTTCAGAAGACACATCAAACCCAGGCCCTGGTCGCTGTTAGCCTGGGCTCAGCGCTCAACAAAAGGACAGGACTCCAGTTTCAGTCTCAGGCCATTACTAGTCCCAATAACAGAACTACAGACAGAAAGGCCCTCCAGGGTACACACACTCACTGTTACAAACATGAGCCATATCAGTTCACCATTCACCAGCGGTCCAAGACAAGGCCTGTTTGTATGTGTGTGTGTGTGTGTGTGTGTGTGTGTGTGTGTGTGTGTGTGTGTGTGTGTGTGTGTGTGTTTGTGTGTGTGTGTGTGTGTGTGTGTGTGTGTGTGTGTGTGTGTGTGTGTGTGTGTGTGTGTGTGTGTGAATGTGTGTAAACAGTGGTGAATATTATGATGACATTGGCATGATGGATGATCGTAAATGTAAAGCATAAGTCAAGATCGGGGGGTTTGTGTATTTATGACACATGCTCCCTAACGAGGGTTCTGGGTTTTTCCTAACGCTACTCCTCCCCCCTCCAGGCACAGCAACCAGGCTACTCACATGTGATGAACATGAGATATGACTGGAAGCAGCACACTGTTCCAATTTTTGTTCTGTATGAAATAAAATGTATTAACAAGTGCTACATTTGGGGCATCCACTTGCTTTGATTCAAATTTGTTGATTTATTTAGAATGCATTTCATTCTACAAATCTCATTTTGCAGTTTTGCAACAAACTTAAAGTCATGAGAAGAAGAGTTGTTAATTATTATGGCGCTTTAAGTTGCCTTAGTTGATTGTACAGCACTTTAGATGACACTGGTTATTTTCTAATGTGCTATATACATTTATTTGACCAGACTTTAGTCTAGAATATTAATGTCCTCTACACAGGATTCATCAATTACAGTTACACTTACTGTTACCCTCATTGTCTGCAATTAGAGATCACACCACATGGTGGCAGCAGACATAATTCTAAATCTAAAGACGTTTCGTAAATGTGTGGACTCCTCTGAGGAGCTATAAACACAACTTAGCTGTCATTACTGTTAGGAACACAGACAAACTCAAGGCCATACTGCATTACTAAGAGGAAGATTTTACCACCAACAGCATAAATCACGACCAAGATACCTACTTAGCAAAAAATACATTAAAGTTTAAACTAATCCTTCAAACCTAGTTTCAAAATACAAACACAATGTTTCTTGATGTCAGGGTCATTGCTTCTTTACCTGCAAAACTAGACTACCTTGAATAGCAATACCAAACTCACACCATTGCATGACCTCTTGGCAATTACTTTTTCGAACTTAATTGCTTGCATTAAGCACTTGAGGGAACTGCTGTGCTTGTTATAAAGCTGTCTGTAGGCAGTGCAGCCCCACATATTCTATTTATATAACTGCTTGCTGTCTCTAAAATAACGAACAATAAATGTCACTCACTGCCGCACCTCACAAGCGAGCCGACATCAAGCGGAATGTCGAATGACTAAGAACTCTAGCTAGCGATTGACATGAGCGACGCTCAATCATAAAGCATGCATATCACCAAAAGCAACTTGTCGGTGTTCTTTTAAAACTTTTTCCACCTGCCAGAGGAGAAACATGAATATGTTCAAGGTTAGAATCGAGATTGGAATAAGCAATTGAGAGAGTGAATGTCACTGTTGTCCTTAATGTAGGCATGTGTTTAATGTCATCTCGTATATCTTATGATATGGATATTTAAAGACAAATTTGTGACCACTTTTATGATTTGTGTTTGATGATCTTTGTTGTTGTTTTTTTCTTCAGGTGTCACAAGTAAGCTGCAGCGATGAAAAACAAATCTGAAAGCAAGATGGGCTTATGGTTAAATAAAACGGTCGAGCTCTTGTCTTATGCACACAGTACCGGATTCACATGAACTGTGTATGAAGCCTGTTGCTTGCTTTGTAGCCATTAAACATTTCAATAATAATACATATGTCAAAGCCAATGAAACTAAGTAGAAGCCTAATTTTTTTTATAAAATGGGAAATGCAGAATATTCTTGGGAACACAATACAGGAAAAGCACAATAATGTCCCTTTCTGCATGCTGCCTTGAGCATTACTACTAATGACACCTGCTTTCATTGCTCCAGGCTAAGTTATTATGCTCATAGGGTCATGCATTAATGCATATAGCTCATTAACATATGATCTGCAACACAGACGCATGTTCTGAGTCATTCTCCTTTTCTGCATTATTCTTCTCTCTCTCTTGTATAGCCTACTTGCCATTCAAAATCAAAATAGATTAATCAGATAATAATATAATATATGAATTTAAAAACGAGTAATTCATATTAGCAAAATATAATAAATCTGACCATAGCAGAATGTCAGTATGTATGCCTGCATGTCATCCAAAGACTGTGTTGTTAATAAGCTAACCTCCTCATCATGTTGGAACATTGTTTGACTAAAATGTCACATTTGTCAATGTTTATAGAAATAAATATAATATTCGGCAGCTAACCCAAAGGTCAAGATGGTCTGATTGGAGGTCCATTAAGTCTAACAGTAAGAAGATCTTCAACCTGACCTACTTATTTCTCACACATCAGACACTCCGCTAAAATCCATAAATTAAGGAAATTAACTGATGGGGCCAAGGGCAACTTTGTAAGCTATTTAAATCTTTAAATTTACAACATCCCTGCATACTTCAAGTAATTGAACTCACTCCGGGGTTTTTACATTAATGAGAAAAAATACCCCGTCGTCCCTCCAGTTTGTACTCCTGAAGACAACAAATGTATGCCACAGGGAGAGCGTCTTGCACTGCAAGGGAACCGCTTCAAGGGTTTTCCTTCAAGGGGATCTCATGTGTATTCAGATGAGAACAGCTTTAGCAGTGGTCAGGGAACTATATTCTTTCAATTCACTCTTTTTTTCTGTAGAAACTGATATTTTAACACCAACGCGAACTTCACGGGAACTTTAATTTCAGCAGACTGTCGTATTAAAAGAAAAGAGTTCAAAGATTCCTTATGTGTAGGCCTATCTGAATTTTACAACGCCTGATTTTCACCAATAACAATTTCTCACACTGGTTGGCGCCAGATGTCAAGAAACAGAGTAGCTCGACTTTGTGTAGGCTGTAGTCTGGATCCGGACGGGACGTAATTACAGGACTCAATGCAACATCCATTATTCACAGTTATTTACACACAAATAAACAAACATGCAAATAAATGAATAATAACCTAGTCTATGTGAACACCTGCACAGGAAGAGGGAGGAAAGACAAACACTTTGAGTTACACTTTGCACCTATTTCAGACTGATGTAGCATAACATTGGTTTACATGGGCGCACTATCGTATTATAGGCTATAACCTAGGCTAACGAAACAAATTATTTGTCAGAATGTAATTTCATTTTCACATAATGCATCTTTGGGCAAAAAATCTAAAGGCAGCGCTTGCGGTCTGCCTTCCTGTTTGCTTGGAAGATCTTCTCGGCAGACATCTCCATCTAGCCGTGTGCTATAATTGAAATGGCGCGTTTAGCTAGAGGCAGGTTGTAAGGGCGCTTTTTTGCAATAGCAGAATGCATGTCGATAGACGTCATTTGGTTTTAATGGCCTACAGGAAATTTGGCATTACAACCCGAGACATTAGCAGAGAGAGGACCGGGAAAAAAACGTTTGAAACCCGTATGAAAAGTATTCAAGGAGAACTGCGTTTCAACATATTTTTTTATTGACAGTTTATCAACAAGTTATAGGCTACTGCGCTTTTATTATAGTGTGGGACATAGGGAGCGAGTCTTGCTTTACTTATTCAGCTAGGCTAGATAATGGAAATGTATGCCTTGCTCTAAATGCCTGGGGAAATATTACATCAGACGAAATGACAATGATTAAAATCTGCTTTTTTTCCTGCTCTAAATCTATTGAGCGACGTGACACTTGCCTTATACTGAACAGCATTTAACTAGCCTATTACCCCTGCAAACCATAACTTTCAACCGTTAAGGGTACTGGTATATATTTTTTTTTACTTTTGACGAAATTAATTGAAAATATAACGATTCTTATTTGTATGTAGTCGTAATTTTAAGAACAGAGACTGTAGCGTTTTCGTTTGAAAAATTGCCTGGGCGCGAGTGGAGTTGAGCTAATTGTAGCCTAATCCTTGCCCCAGAGGCGTTTGGGCAGCCCGGAGCAAGAATTCTTTTTTAGCTCTACTGTTATTTAGAGACGGATTATTGGCTTTCTTCTTCTCATAACAGACCGGCAGTTTCATTAAAGCAAAAGACAGTCGAGAAGCTGAAATACGAAGGAGGATTTTAACAACAGGAATTTGAAGTGTATACAAATAAGAGCATAGAGGGGGAAGGAGATTTCTCATATGTACAAGGTAAGAACGCCGCTTGCTTCCTGTGCGCTTAGTAGAAAGAGAGCTTGGTGTGACCAAGTCAAGTCAGCACTTGCTAAAGGCCACAGCGACCGTTTTAAGTCTACGTACACAGATAGATTATTATATTTTAATGCTAGTTGTGTAGGTTATACAGTGTTTCGTGTTTGGTTTTTAAAAGAACTGGTTTGACTTGAGGAATGCTTGGTTGCTGGATGGCACTATAGTTCTACGAAACTCGGGGTATTTGAGAGGGGGGACGCACACATCAGCTGGGACTGATTGAAACGGCACGGATTCGCTCGGAGCTCCTACAATGTTTGAAACGGTATGACAAAATTAATATTGAGATATAGTTGCCTACTTCTAAATAGCCTTCGCATGATATAGTTTAGTCTGCATACTCAGCAAAACGCATTTCAACACCAGAAAATGTATTGGCCTAATAACTTTATGAGAAGCGGCGTTCTGTCCAGTCTGGACGTGTAGCTACTTGCGAATTCTTGAATGTTGGCTTTTAAGTTGTATTTTTGAGCTTTTCATCTTTATTTCGGATTCCATCGTCTATGTTTATTTCACAGTGGTACATAGCTTATGTGAGACGCCATATTGTGCAGTTGGTTGAGTTAGACTATCCATGGGCATCAACGTTAGGCTTTTCGGCTAAATATATCAAAAGTGCTAACTATGTTGTTTCACTGAGTTCTCCAAATCGTCAATTTGACAGTCACTGCGACAGTCATTAGTGTAGACAAAACAGTTTCATACTTTTCGTCATTAGTTTAAAGGTAAAATAATAAACTTTGGGGTGAATACTGAGCTTACTGAAATTATACAGGACGAATGTGGTCAATGGGGCACTTTCGGGAACAGATGTGATGGAGTTTGTCTTGGGTCTTGACACTTGAGTAAAATGAGAAAACCCCTTGAGTGAAATTTGAGATCCGCTTAGTTATTGGCTGCATCCCCATAATCAAATCGATTTCATTGATCTCCATTTGATTTGAAACTTTCATATTCCTAGCATATTTACCCTGTGTGTGCAATGTGTGTGTGCAAGAGAGAGAGAGACAGAGAGACAGAGAGAGAGAGAGAGAGAGAGAGAGAGAGAGAGAGAGAGAGAGAGAGAGAGAGAGAGAGAGAGAGAGAGAGAGAGAGAGAGAGAGAGAGGATATCTGATTATATTCCCTCCACATTATCAGTTGGATACTGTGGCCCGTGGCCATATGAAGAGGTGTGATAGCCTCCAACACTCAAAACTTCTTAAGTCTTTTGAAGTCTTTCTTTCACTAGGATCTGTAATGTATCATCCAATATGCGTATTAAGTGAACACTATTACTGAAGGCTTCGCGAGGCGGGCAACACCCTGGAAAATTCTGTAGTCTCCAACACTTGGTGCCCTGGGCAGCAGGCATTATAAGCACATTGCTTCGAGCGAAGTGGTTGTTCTGAACAGAGCCCGAACAACTGCCGCGTGTTTACCGATTGAGTAAAATAACTGCGTTTCTAATGTAGGCTACGTCTGCATGGAAGAACAGGTTCCTGAAATACCTTTCAAGTTACAATAATTTCGTTTTTTTTCCACCGACAGAAAATAGAGGCCTATTTTTGTTTCGAGCTAACGTCTTCGATGCTTAAATATTTTCACACCGCCAATTTTCTCCCAATGAGTCCGGTAAGTTGGTGAGTTATCTTGTTAGTTCACAGGTAGCCTAAGTGCATGTAAGACGATGCGACACTTTGCGCATGTGGAACGTCTTGCGCATATGATGAGCTTTTGACATAACCTACTGTACATGAAATATGTTATTATATCTGAAAGTAAAGTAAAGTGAACTGATTTCAATGACACAGACATTATCAAAGTTGACTATCTTGTGTGAATCTCCACCAGGGCTTCTGCCATATTTTGTAACACACTGCTTTGGCCCTAGTCGCGCTTTCAGAATGACCTCTGGAGCGAGGGTCTCTGGAACTGTTTTAAGCGGGTTGTGATAGACAAGAGTATATCCAAACCTCACAACTCGACTTTTTTTTTAACCTTAATATTATACTGCTATGCCATGATCTTGTATGATGTTATTTATGGCTATTTCCATATGCACGTTTGTTGCTTTAGGTTAAGCTAATGAGTTATTCTGTAATTTTTTTATAATAATTGCTGATATTGTGCAAAACATAGGCTACGCTAGCATGGGCTTTTAGTACCTTAAAAACGTACACGTTTACATTGGATGTGCACATGAAATTTAGCATGAGAGTAATGCGAGGGGTGTATTTTCATTCTTAAAGTTCAAGAACAAAGTTACAGAATGCACTTGATTCTGTGCTCTCAGACTGGTGGTTGGTGTGTCTGGGCATATCATGTCTAACTCATAACACGACCTTTAATTAGAATATTTCAGTTTGTTTTACCCCCCTAGAGGCTGGCACCTAGTATTCCTCTCTCTGGGTCCCTAATAAGCATCCTTCTATCCTCCCCTCCGGTGCTGAAGGAAAAAATGCAAACATACTTAATTAGAGTGGTGGCAATAATTTGTAAGCTAAATATGCGGCCAGACAGACATGGAAGTGATCTGATAAGGGTGCAGGAGAGCAGCGGTGGAAGATAGACTCTTGAGGGTAGATTTAATATTTATTCCCCCATGGCTTTTCCATTTACTTGTTTTCAGGAAGGAAGAAGCATGTCACGCCTGTCTTTGACCCGGTCCCCGGTTTCCCCTTTGGCCGCACAAGGAATTCCTCTACCGGCTCAACTGACTAAGGCAAATGCTCCGGTACACATTGACGTCGGCGGACACATGTACACCAGTAGCCTGGCTACTCTGACAAAGTATCCAGATTCCAGGTAAGGTTGTGCTTATGCCTTCTCCATTTGCAGTTTTGCCTGTTGGTTAACTATATGGCGAGCATGTCAATGTTTGGTTCTGTTTTCCACAATTGGCTTTTTTTGGAGGGGGGAAGGGGGTAATCAGTGATAATGTTAACACAGTTTATGTTTTAGGTCAAGATTAGAATAGTAAATGATATTGATGAATCATCCTCAACTCTGTCAAATGTATACGATTCACAAGTTAGTTTTCCAAGTGACAAGTATAACATTATTGTTTGATTTCAGGATACTATAAAGTATCTGGGTCAGATGGCTAAGCGGTTAGGGAGTCGGGCTATTAATCAGAAGGTTGTTGGTTCGATTCCAGGATGTGCTAAATGACGTTGTGTCCTTGGGCATGGCACACCTTATTTGCCTCGGGGAGAATGTCCCTGTACTTACTGTAAGTCGCTTTGGATAAGAGCGTCTGCTAAATAACTCAATGTAAATGTAATTTTAGATGATTCAATGTTAGGAATCCTTTAATTCAGTTTGAACTAAGTTACACTTAGGTATCAAAAATTTGCAAACACCCTTATTCACTGAATAGATGCTACAGGTTGATTTCCTAAACTTGTGATGGTTTATAAAAAGATCACAGTCGTGTGGCACAGTTCTGTTTTAATCTTCAGCATTTATGGTGGTGCATTGCTGAATAATCAATTCATAATAAGTTAACCATTATTACTCCTTAAGTTTTCATGTTGACTATGCAGTTTGATCACATTAGCTAGTCCTGCTAAAGCTACTGTACATGCTCTGGTCAGTGTGTCACTACAGACCTGAGAGCTATGCCGAGGTAAACATTTTTTTTTTGTATCTACTTTAACATAATCCCTCAATATTCACACAGCTCACTGTCAGCTGCCTTTGTTTTTTAATTCATAAGAAACTATAGACTGATGTTTTTAATATCTTGACGTGTTTATAGGTTGCTATTATTTGGCTGAGTGTTTTGTTTACAAGATAACAATTAGTACAAGTGAATACTTTTTGATCTTTTTAGATCCAATTGACTCATTCTATGTTTCATATACGTACACATTATATTATACAATTATATATGTAATTAAGATTTGCTTATCCATTTCATATTTTAGAAAACATGTCCCTCAACAAGACAATTCAACTATTTCTCTGCTTTATATTCATACCATTAATCACTATTAAGAAGTTTTACACTACCTCTTCAACCTACCTTAGGTAATGCATTTAAACTCTACAAAGACAGCACTGTACAGTATAAACACTGGACGCATATACAAAGTACAGCCTGGAAGCCATGCAAATGGAGCATGCTATGTCGAGAAACAGTGTATTTCCAGTCAGAGTAATGACAGGATACCAATGTGGATGTTTGAGCCTTCTCTCTGTCTCTCTTTTTCTCTTTCACTCTCTCCCCTACTCCCTCCTTCTGTCTCCTCCCTCTCTCTCTCTCTCTCTCTCTCTCTCTCTCTCTCTCTCTCTCTCTCTCTCTCTCTTTCGCTCTCTCTCTTTCGCTCTCTCTCTCTCTCTCTCTCTCTCTCTCTCTCTCTCTCTCTCTCTCTCTCTCTCTCTCTCTCTCTCTCTCTCTCTCTCTCTGTCTGTCTCTTCCTCCTCCATGTACAGTATGCCTCAGGGGTGCACTTTCCAGTGGAGCCAGTGGAGGAGGAGCCCTTTTGTGTGAATTAGTATAATGGCTGACAGAAAGCAAAACAATGACTCTGCAATAGTCAGAATAAAGGCAGTGTTCCAAGGTTATCTATCTGTTGGACAGAGCGGTCCATGTGGCTGTGAGACTTGACAATTAAGAACAAGGGTTAAATAATTTTAAGTTGATGATTACTTTTAATAGATCGCTCACTTAATAATGTAGTGCGAGAAAGGAAACTTAGTCTAATAACTAATGTCTCGGTATTCATCTTCTTCTCTAAGGGACGGGCCATGAAACATTGATGTGTACCAGCCCTGTGTAGTTCACAGTTAAAGAGGACAACGTCTGCACTCAGTTCACCAGAGGCTGATGAGAACATTTTGGAAATGGTCCTTTCAGAGTAGGAAGTTATTCTGGAATTACTAGTGGCACTGAATGATGGCAGTATTCCATTGACCACAGTTACTCTTTTACATATCAAGTGTTTACTTTAAGTATAAACATGATCTACCTGATCTTTTAGGAAAATACATACATAAATAATTCAGCTTGTGGATCTAATACTTGGCTCTCAAGTTAGACTGCAATCTTTTCCCAGGGCTTGCGTATACAGTGTTGGTCTTGAACTTGGCTTTGATTACATCCCCTGAGCACCCTGCGCTGGTATTTGTTTTCACACACAGATGTTAGACGTCCTGTTGCTGAAAACCGGCATTCTTTGGTTGTACACGTGAGACAGGCGTGTCTTCTCTCCCGCATGGCAGGAGAGAGAATCGGAGTATTACCTGAACTGGCCCACACCTCTGGGTCAGAGGATCAGATGGAAAGTGTTGGCAGGCAGAGTGCTGCTCAGGCTGACGTGAGGCTCCCTGAGATGCCTACCTACAGCCCGCCACTGCCTCCTCTCCTCACTGCTGCTGGGATGGAGAGATCAGAGAGCAGCTCTTGTCCTAAACCCCTACATCGCCTCTCTCTCTTTCTCTATCTCTCTCCCTCTTGCTCTCATTTCTCTCTCTCTCTATCTCCCTCTCTCCCTTACTCCCCTTCTTTCTCCTTCTGTTCCCTCTTTCCCCTATTGCTACGCCCTCCCATCTCTCTCTCTGTCTCTTCGAGCCATGCAACAGTGTAGTGGTGTGAAGCGTCTCTACCTGTCTGCCATGACAGAAGCAGAGCAGGGGTGAGAGGGCCGCCAATCGGTGATTTACCAAAAGGAAAGACTGAGACCAAGGGACATACAGAAATAGAGGAGAGAGGGAGAAAAGAAAGAAAAGAAAAACAGGCAGCATTTTAATTGCTTTTTAAAAAAGTGGAGATGAAAAACAGAGTTAGCCTGAAGGGGTATGGTGAAATTCTAGCTGGAAGAATTGCAAGACCATATGAGAAAGGAACACCTCAGGCACAACAGGGAGATGAGTATTGGTTTTTTATAAAGCATTTTGCATCGATTTCCAGAGAGAAAGGGAGTAAGGGAGAGGGGGAAAGATGGAAAGAAAGAGGGGCAAAAAAAGAGAGGGAGGAAGAGAATGAGAGAGAGACTCTTTGCACAGTCTCTTCATAAAGTTTAGTGTCAGGTGAGAACAGGACACATTCTACTTGATAGGATTGACTCTACCTGATTAAGCTCTTTGATATTGGGATTGTAATTGAAATTCAATGCAATTTGTCTCAGAGATTTAGACTGTAAAGTTAGTACACATGTGTGTGCATTAAGATTCATGTATGCATTACAACCCTGAATATTGAGTCTTGTAACAAGAGTTGACAATCGGTAAGCTAAAGCTGTTTGAGTGAACCTTTCTTGGGGTGGTATTCCTAGTGGGTCAGCTGACCTCAAAGCTGTTGACATGATTGAAGAGCTGATTACATCAAAATGATATGGTCTGTTCTGGAAAGCAGAATGGAAATACTGGTTTAGAAATATTTTGGGGATACTCTTGAAAAAATGATGCAAATCCTTAGGTTCTCAGAGTGTCTGAATGGTTATGGTCAGTCAAATATTAATTAACTGTCTAGATATTACTATTCATTTCTCCTGAGTGGTTTACACTGGCAGGCACACATTGCAGGTTTAAGGTGAGATAAGAGTACATGACTAATGGTTGAGAAAGGCACTAAGTTGGACAACCTTACCACAGATGAGAGAAATGAATATCTGTCCAACCTTGTCTCCAGGCATCGTACAGACATGCTAGGATGAAGGCTAACAGATTATAGCAATTTCCAGTCTTAGCCCTGATGAGCCCCTCTAGCTAGCTTCCCAGCTAGCTCTTATTCACTCAGCACACTCTTTGGTGAGGTCAACTATGGATACCCAGCAACAGGTGTCCTATTACTCCACAAATTCAGTTTATAATTCATGAAATCTTCATCTGATGCTCTGCATTCTAATGGGCGAGGGTGATTGGTTTTTTAACAGACCTGAGAAATAATGATCTGAAACTTAGAAATTCTTGCCTTAATCAGCTTCAGATAATTGTGTTAATCCTATGTAACTGCAGAGTGACAGTCGTCATTCATCATCCCTGACCACTGTTGGATTTCTGTTATTGACTGGGTACAGACAGTCATACTGTAGGAGTGTAAAAGTGAACTCTTGTCATTAATTTCTGTAAGTGCCTCCACGGACTGTGGGAGAGAGTATGTGTGTCGCTCTAATCTCCCAGCAGAAGGGACACTTCAAACAGGTCTGCAGAACAGGGGAAATGTGCCTTAAGCTTCTTGTTTCAACCTGGGATGCTAATACATTTCAGGCTTAGCGCTAATAAAATTGAAAAATAAATGGAGGGTAATTGTTTCATGCATTTGAAGGCAGCATGCCTCATTCCATTATGTGTGTGCGTGTGTTTCAATTTCCAGAATCAGCCGTCTGTTTAATGGCACCGAGCCCATCGTCTTGGACAGCTTGAAGCAGCACTACTTCATCGACCGGGATGGGGAGATATTCCGGTACATTCTCAGCTTTCTCAGGACCAGCAAACTGCTCCTCCCGGACGACTTCAAGGTACATTTGAATTCCCCACCCCTACTGTGCACTGAAGTCATGTAACTGTCTCACGTGAAAGGAGAATGGGTGGTTTACAGTAGCAACTTGAAACTCTGTTTCCCATCATCCAACAGCCCCTCAATGGCAACGTCAGTGCTGACATCCGCTTTGTCAATTCATGAAAACCATGAGACAGAACCTAAATACAATGTGGCCACTTCCTGCAGGGGGAAAAGGTGGAAACACAGGCTGAACTGAGCACAGGTTTCGTGATGTGTGCCAAAGGCCAGAGCTGTCAACCGAGTGTGATTTCTATAGGGGTGAGCTCAGGTGAAATGGTGGACGGAGCTTGGATTCTCCCCTGCTCCCTGAGTTTCCACAGTGACAGGCAGGCCCACCAAGAGTTCAATGGGTGGATAGGGAAGAACGTTTTAAGAATAAAGATGGATACCACTGGTCTCATGTTTCATAGAGGACAGCAGGCAAAGTCTACAGTGCATCCTTTAACACACACACAAACATGTATGCACACAGATTGACATGCACACACACACGACATGCAAACATACACACATCTGTATAGACTTACAGAAACTGACACACAAACAGACAAACACACGCACACATTTTCGTCAATCATCTGGGGCATTGGAGTTTCCTTGGTTCATATTAGACCACTGTGGCTGCACACACCTGGCTCCAGTTTCAGTGTGCGCATGAGGAGACTACTGCGCTCTGGTTAGCAACAACTCCTACTCACATACACACACACACCATCACAGTGTTGTCGTCTTTAAAACACAGTCAATATAAACATTGTCAAGGACACTGATGGGTTCATACTACATACTATACATTCATGTGGAAAATAAGAAAAAGACAATTGACATGAAATTGTTATGCAGGGATGGCTTTGATACGGATTTCTTCTGGTCCAACAGAATTCCATTTAGTTCATGCTATTGTATCTAAACTTGCATGCCTTTTTC